>NC_135816.1:24891119-25188619 GCF_964213995.1 Mustelus asterias | reverse complement strand
TAAACACAGTAAGAAGTTTAACAACACCAGGTTAAAGTCCAACAGGTTTATTTGGTAGCAAAAGCCGCACAAGCTTTCAGAGCTCCAAGCCCCTTCTTCAGGTGAGTGGGAATTCTGTTCACAAACAGAGCTTATAAAGACACAGACTCAATTTACATGAATAATGGTTGGAATGCGAATACTTACAGCTAACTTACAGCTTGATTAGCTGTAAGTCTTCGCATTCCAACCATTATTCATGTAAATTGAGTCTATGTCTTTATATGCCCTGTTTGTGAACAGAATTCCCACTCACCTGAAGAAGGGGCTTGGAGCTCCGAAAGCTTGTGTGGCTTTTGCTACCAAATAAACCTGTTGGACTTTAACCTGGTGTTGTTAAACTTCTTACTGTGTAAAACAAACGCTCCAGGTCTAAGATGAGTACCTATCCAATGCTACCAGCTACCAGTCTATAAGGTTGTGCTCGACAAATCACACCCTGCAAAACAGATCTGAATTCTAAACATACCCCTTGCAAGAAACATGATATACATATATTTCTTAAAGACACAATATCAACACAATAAGATCTAGCAGTACCTGAGGTTATTATGAAGGAGGAAAACCAAGTCGGGCAACAATCTGCACCCCAGTTTCCCCTTTCTGCCTAGTTTCCTAAATGCTCTATCGTTCCCATTGTGTCTTCAGGCACCCAGTCTCCCCCGACTACTTTCTTCAGTAGCTGCTGGTTCTTGTCTTTATGCTCTGCTGTAAATGCACATATTGCACCATTAATCAGTTTGCTGGCTTCTACAGTTTTTAAATAAATATAATTATTTTTTAAATGTTACTTCATAAATTAAAAGTCCTCTTGTTCATCTAGTTTTAAATAAAAGAAAATTCCTTCACTCGAAAATGATTCATAAGGAAGGTTTTGGCAGATTTTACTGGGGAGAAAAAGAGTAAAGGAGGAGAAACCCACACACCAAACAAATTTTGGTGGCACCTAAGGAAAACAGAAACCACAGCTTTTGTTATTCACAGCGGTGTTAATTGGGCATTTTGTTTGACTGAGCATTTCACAACAGGAAAGTTGTTCACGCATTAAAGGAGGCCTACCTGAAATAAATCTGTGAGAAGTCAATCTTCAACACACTTAAAGGTCTTTTGGAGAAAGCAGTGACACTTCCCAGGATGAGGGGGCCCCACACTTCTACGCCTGTTGGTGCACTGACTGGATGCTAGGGATTTTTTTGCCAGCCACATCAGCTCTGAATACCTAAGAACATAAGAAAATATTCTGTCATTCAATAAGAATGTGGTTGATCTGATCTTGACCACAACTCCACTTTCTTGCTTGATTCTCCCTTGATTTCACTATAGTCCAAGATTCTGTCTATCTCAGCCTTGAATGTATTCCAGTATATTCCTCCTTAAACAAGGAGGCTAATACTGTAAAAACCACTCGAGATATGGACTCACCAACAGTCACTCAAGGCTGGAATTGATCCCAGGTCCTTGGCACTGTAAGGCAGCAGTGCTAACCACTGAGCCTCCGTGCCATCCATAGAATGTGGGCATCGATCCCACTACCGTTCTTGTTAGCTAACCAATTCTCTATCCGTGCTGTTATCCACACACCATGAGCTCTTATTTGTGTGGTAACCTTTAATGTGGCACATTTTCAAATGTCTTTTGTTAATCCAAATATACCACATCCACAGGCTCTCCTTTATCCACATTGTTTGTTACTGCCTCAAAGAACTCTAATAACTTAGTCAAATACGATTTCCTTTACACAAAGCCAAGTTGTTTTGCCTGATTGCATTGAGATTTTCCAAGTTCCCAGCTATAATCTCCTTCGTAATAGATTCTAATATTTTCCCTGCTACAGATGTTAAGCTCTGCTTCCCTCCTGTCTTGAATGGAGGAGCTGCATTCACTATTTTCCAATCTGATGGGGCTTTTCCAGAATCTAGGGGATTTTGAAAAACCAAAACCGCAATCATTCGAAGCAGTGGCTTACTGCCACCTTCTCAAATGCAATTAGGGAAGGGCAATAAATGCTGGCTTTACTAGTGGTATCCATATCGCAAGATGGGTGGTGGGCAGCATGGTGGTTAGCATTGCTGCCTCAACGCCAGGGACCTGGGTTCAATTCTGGCCTTAGGTGACTCTCTGTGTGGAGTTTGCACATTCTCCCCATGTCTGCGTGGGTTTCCTCCGGGTGCTCCGGTTTCCTCCCACAGTCCAAAGATGTGCAGGTTAGGTTGACTGGCCATGCTAAATTGCCCCTCAGTGTCAGGGGGACTAGCTAGGGTAAATACATGGGATTACAGGGATAGGGCCTGGGTGGGATTGTGGTCTGTGCAGACTCCATGGCCTCTTTCTGCACTGTAGGGAATCTATGATTCTATGAAGGTGAATATAAAAACTAAAGAATGTTTCATCAGGAGCACAGACAACTATTTACATGGGTATCTCCCAATATAAATGCTCGTATAGCCTTTTCATTGCAACCAAAACCTTGTGACAACCAGGAAGTGAAGTCTGTAAACAGATGGTACAGAGATAAAAAAAACAAGATAAAGACTCGCATTGCTCGAGCAAATTAAAAAAAATACACAGGGTCATTGAATTCAATTCCAAAACACCACCAGCAAAAAGAAATCCAAGAAGCATTGGCCAAAATGTGACTGAGAGATAATTTGGTGATCCCTGGTGTGTCCATGGCAGCACCTCTCACCCCTGAGTATAAACAGTACAGCACCGGGCCTCACCATAGCAACCATCCCCTGGCCAGATGGGCCCAAAACCAGCCCTATTTTGGACATTGATTTTCCTAACATGGAGCGGTGGGGAGACAGGTCCCTCGCCTCACACTGGCATCGTGTGCCGGCCGGTTTTGCTGCCACCTCAACATTGCAGTGGGATGAACTCCACCAGAGGTCAAGACCAACGCGAAAGTAACTCCACATTGCCCTTCTTGAACACCCGTCTGCCCCCGCACTCCCCCACCCAAGCCCCGCAAACATAATTCCTGAAACGCTTCAGACAACACAGCAGCGAAACATAAATGGGTCTTATTACCGGTACGTCAATAGGAATGGCCTTTACGCCAGGGCGACAGCTTCGCCTCCAAATCCCCTCCCCCCCCGCCCCCCACAACTCCCGCGCTGAGGGTAGAGCGCGCAGGCGTAGACACCGCCTCCCCGAGCTCCGGCCTCTGAAGATAGAGTGCGCATGCGCAGACGCCAAACTGCCTTCTCTGGTCTCTCCCCTCTGCTTCGCCCCCCTCAACGCCTTCCAATGACGTCACGGGAGAACGCCCGTGAGATGTCATCGCGCAACAAAGCGCACCTCCCCCCCCCCCCTTGCGTCACCCGGCGTCAAAAACCAATGACGTCTGAAAGGGAGCCAATTCTCGCGATATCGGAGCCGGCCGGCGCTGCGCGAGAATCTATCGCAGTGACTGGAGAGGAGGCGAGACGAGACGAGGCGGCGGTTTGTGCTCTCCATTCACGAGAACAATATCGCAGGGAGAGAAGAGAGGATATCGGAGGCCGGTCACCTTTAGGAGAGCAGAGGCTTTGTCTGTCTGTGTGGAGGAGGAGGAGGAGCAGGACGGGGCGGCTGGGAGAGTGAAAGCGAGGCGGTCAGGACGCGGGCTTTAAGCGTCTAGTCGAGAGTTTATCCGCAGTGTGCGCTGTCCTCGAATCCCGGAGATGTCGGTGGTCGGCTTCGATGTTGGCTTCCAGAGCTGCTATGTGGCCGTGGCCCGGGGCGGCGGCATCGAGACGGCCGCCAACGAATACAGCGACAGAAGCACCCCGTAAGTAGCAGCCGACACACACCGGCTCCCCTCGCTCTGTCTGTCCCCCTTGCAGTGAATGTGCCGGTTGCTTTTGCGGCCTACTTTCCATCCCGCCCCACCCCCCACTCTCTCTCCCTCGCTCAGCCACGCGCGTGGCCGGCCAGGGGAGGGAGGCACTGACTTGACTTGACTGACTGACAGCTTACTCATTGCCCCATGCGCTTCGCCTACCTTCTAGAATTTTCCTTCTAACTTCTCTCTTGATCAATGGCGCCAACATTTGTGTTTCTTTTTTCTGTCTCAAACAAAACATCATTATCCGGTTCAATCTTACAGAAAATCCCTTTTCTGCATTTCAAATCAGCACCTCGTTTTTTTCCCCCCTCATTATTGCAAGTTTGAAAGTGAGTTGCCCTGTTCTAAGATTATTGCGAAATCTTATCACTTGCATTGACCATGTTGCCAGTGATTTTTTTTTTTGTTGGGGGTGCTAGGGGGAGGGAGATTGAGTGGGATCTGTTTTTTCCAGATCAAGACTTTTGATCCTCTTTCTATCCCCCCCACCTTCAAATAATGTTTACAGTTGCTGTCAATCGTACATTCTCAATAAGTTTCAATTCTATTTAATGACATTTGTGTGTGCTGGGAAATTGATGTAGCATGTAAGATCGATTACGATTTCAATAGCATTTAACAAATCCTATATTGGAATTGTTGATCTGATTTCTCCCTCAATGAAGGGACTGCATGGTGGCACAGTCGTTAGCACTGCTGCCTCACACCTCCAGGGACTCGGTTTCAATTCCTTCGTTGACTGTGTGGAGTTTGCATGTTCTCCCTATGTCTGCAGGGGTTTGCACCCAAAGTCGAAAGACTTGTAGGTTAGGTGGATTGGCCATGTTAAACTGCCCCTTTAGTGCCAGAGGGACCAGCAGGGTAAATACATGGGGTTACAGGGATAGGGCCTTGGTGCAATTGTTGTCAGTGTATGCTCAATGGGCTGAATGGCCTCCTTTTGCACTGTAGGGATTCTATGATGACTCTATCAATGAAATGTCATCTGCCTACGAGGTTAGCTTATATTTCCGGAGCGGCTGCCTTACCTGAGTATTTATGGCCATTTTTTGTTTTATTTCAGATTTTCAGGATCCAAAATGTTTGATTTTTGACTTGTCATCTCTCTTTGCTAGTTTACATCTTTACCCATCTTCCTACCTTGCTTGGCACCCCTGCCCTTCCTCGAAGCATGTTGCAGTGAAGGTGTGCAATTTCTTTTGGACTAGTGCAGAATTGTGCTACTGCCCTGAACACTTCTAAATCAGCTTCCCAACCGGTCAGTGAAAAGTGATCAGTTTTCCACTGACTTTCACACTTGCATGCTGCACACATATCCTCGTGCTAAACCAGCCTCTGACATATTGCAGTAGTAAAGACACTGCAGCTCACTGCCTATGTTAATTGACATAACATGAAGGAGTTACTATTGTTTTAGCCATTTTTGTCTCTGCAGTGGTTTTTTAAAATCGGGTTTTGCTTAGGCCATGTTAATTAGGTTGTTTCTGTGTGTTCTGCAGTCAATTTAAGTTGCACAGTTTGTTTATGTTTACTTTATCCATACCATTCACATTTTAAAGGCCTACCTAGATTTCCTTTTCTCTGATCAAATTTAATTGGTTTTTTTTTTTCTTGACTTGGATTTGGCATCATATCAAGAACTTAAATCTCTCATCATTGGCCTCTTGCTGTGCCATAAGATGCTTTCAGTCTGCATTGCATATGTCAGCTATTTTGAGAACTGTCCAGTTTAGTAGATGTTCCAGCATCTTTCCCTATAATTCTGCAAATTAGTCCTCTTCAGGTACACGAAAGGGCTTATGAAATCTGATTTCACCACCATTTCAGGTAGTGCATTTTAAATCTTAATTCTGTGATGGACAGGGTGGGCATCAAGGAGACATCTAGAAACTCTGGTAACTGACCCACTTGTCAAAGGAAACCATTTTCTCCTCGTGCGCTCAATGCATCTTTTTGAAAACTATTAGAATTGCACACCATAGGGTCAAAGATGTGCATTTATAAATGCCTTGTTTTCAAACGTAATGCATTTGTGGTGGCATGGTATAGCAAAGTGGGTGGCGATACATGGCGCACAACCCTGACTCCTCAGCATTTACTTTGTGCAAACCAGAAGGCTTTTCAAAAGCAGTTAACCAATATAAAATCAGCAGTGGTGTTCAGTCACAATCAGGACTTTGGGGAAGTTAGTCATGAAAACTTGAACTGCATGACTTTGGAGATGGATTTTTGTATATTACAATCAAAAGCAATATAAATTTCTTCGCGTTTTCCTCTGTGAAGGAAAACGATGACAGATTCTACTGAGATGCACTTGTACCAGTTGTGGATAGCTTGCATTTGCTGCTAACCCACACACCCATGCCTACTAAACCAGGCACTTGTACCCGAGTGACTGTTTCATCTGTAAACGATATTTGACCTGCAGATAACTGTCTCCATAATAGAATCTACAATAGAACTACAAAAGGTTGTGAATGTAGCCCAATCCATCATGCAAACCAGCCTCCCATCCATTGACTTTGTCTACACTTCCCGCTGCCTCGGCAAAGCAGCCAGCATAATTAAGGACGCCACGCAGCCCGGACATTCTCTCTTCCACCTTCCGTCAGGGAAAAAGATACAAAAGTCTGAGGTCATGTACCAACCGACTCGAGAACAGCTTCTTCCCTGCTGCTGTCAGACTTTTGAATGGATTTACCTTGCATTAAGTTGATCTTTCTCTACACCCTACCTATGACTGTAACATTACATTCTGCACTCTCTCGTTTCCTTCTGTATGAATGGTATGCTTTGTCTGTATAGCGAGCAAGAAGCAATGCTTTTCACTATGTTAATACATGTGCAATAATAAATCAAATCATATCATTGCCTGGTATGGAAGGGCTTAGTTATGAGGAGAGATTGGGTAAACTGGGGTTGTTACTGGAAAGACGGAGGATGAGGGGTGACCTAATAGAGGTGTATAAAATTATGAAAGGCATAGATAGGGTGAACAGTGGGAAGCTTTTTCCCAGGTCGGTGGTGACGTTCACGAGGGGTCATAGGTTCAAGGGGGGGGGGGGGAGGTTTAACACGGATATCAGAAGGATGTATTTTACACAGAGGGTGGTGGGGGCCTGGAATGTGCTGCCGGGCAAGGTGGTGGAGGCAGACACACTGAGAACGTTTAAGACTTATCTAGATAGCCACATGAACAGAGTGGGAATGGAGGGATACAAAAGAATGGTCTAGTTTGGACCAGGGAGCGGCACGGGCTTGGAGGGCTGAAGGGCCTGTTCCTGTGCTGTATTGTTCTTTGTCTTTGTTCTAATCCTACAGTGCAGAAGGAAGCCATTCAGCCCATCGAGTCTGCACCGACCACAATCCCACCCAGGCCCTTTCCCCATAATCCGACTTATTTACCCTACTAATCCCCTGACACTAAGGGGCAATTGAGCATGGCCAATCAACCTAACTCGCACATTTTTGAGGCAGTGGCATTATGATAATATCACTAGACTAGTAATCCAGAGACCCAGGGTAATGCTCTGGGGACCTGGGTTTGAATCCCACCATGGCCGATGGTGAAATTTGAATTTATTTGGAATTAAAAGTCTAATGATCACCATGAAACCTTTGTCAATTGTTGTAAATCCCCATCTGTTTTACTAATGTCCTTTAGGAAAGGAAATCTGCTGTCCTTATCCGGTCTGGCCTATGTGTGACTCCAGATCCACAGCAATGTGGTTGATTCTTAATGCCTTGTGAAATGGCCTCAAAGCTACTCAGTACAAAGGATGGGCGATAATGCTGCTGAGCCAGCGATGCCCACATCCAATGAATAAACCAAAAAAGATGGCAATAACAAGGTCACCATAACGCTTCAGACTCTCTCCAAGCTGACGCATCCAGTTCACCGTCTGTGGGTACAACAAGTAGGTCACGTACTCCAGGGAAAATTGAGGATTTTCCTGCGTCGCCTGATTTCTAGCAAATTAATAATGGTGGCAGTGTGGCTACCCAGATCTCCATACACATTTCAGCAGCCTTCATGAACTTTCATTCCATCAGTGTGCAGGTGATTCGTGCACAGCAAAGCACACCTGTATGCTGACGTCCCAGGTAGCAGTTATAATTTTCTTTTCAGATAACCCTGTGGACTGCTTAAAAGAGAAAAGGATGGAAAATGATTGCTCAAAGAACAAGGCTACTTTGAAACTTCAGTTTGTGACACTATTGTAATAGCCAGCAGGAAAATTGTACATGTATGTTATAGCACGTCAGATCCTGCAGAACTTGGTTCCATATTAATAGTCAGCCCATACTGCACATCCTGAGCAGCTAGATGAGATAGAGAAGACCCACAGACACCCTAGCGCATAGCAAGACCCTGACAACTTAACAGATGGTATCTTTGCTGTAACAACTTGCAGCAGAGCCTCATTCCAATGTTGTCCAGCAGCAGAATTTGCGCAGTGGCCTCTTCAGACATATGAGCTTAAAACTTTTGTGGCATTTTTCCTGTCCTGGCTTGCTCCTTTTGTCCTCCTTGCCACCATATCCTGTTAGTAGAGAATAAATGTTCAGTTGTTGAAATTTGAAGAGCACTCTGTGATATCCAAGTGCCCATCCTGCCCATTCTTACTGTGGGTAAGTAAATAAATTTTGCATCGTTCAATTTTTTTTATGGGGAGCTTGTTTTATGAGCTCACCTTTTAGAGATTGGAACAATAATTTGATGTCTGTATTCATGCCTAAAGTAAGAGTTTTAACAACACCAGGTAAAACTCTTACTGTGTTTACCCCAGTCCAACGCCAGCACCTCCACATCATTCATGCCTAAAGACAGTGACTCCCCCCGCCAAGATCTCAGCATAAGCATATAATTATGGCTGTTGGGCTCAACTGTTCCTAATCTTTGCCAATGCAAAGCTTGTAATACAGCTGCACTCAAATGTCAAGTCAGGGGATTCTAATCAATGTTCCAGAAGCGGGTTATACTGATTAATAAGGTATCTTTGTGATAGTTCCCAGCCCTTGATATAAAATGACCTGGATTTTATGAATGAGCTAATCATACAATTCTTTTATTTTTGAACTGCCTTTATATTTATTCATCTGCTGTTCCATGACTTGTCGCAACAAATGCACCAAACCTAATTTACTCATGACAAGTTTTGTAACATTACTGGACGTGCTCTCTTGTGATTCAAAGCCAAGAGATTCTGTCCTTACTAATTAGTGTTTTATTTTCTTTCTTGATGACATGCAATACTTTTGCTGTGGAGTAAGGGAGAATGTAGGGATGGAAAGCCACCTGATGGTTGCTGAAGACATAGTAGTCCATAATTCATATTTGCCTACACTAGGAATGCAGATTGTTTTGGCTCCTACCTTTTATACTGTGTGCTTTCCAAAAGAGAATTTTCTCTACGTAAAGTAGCCACACCATTCATTGTTTTGTTTTTTTCCTCTAGAGTGATTTTAAACATTTATAATTCCTTGATGTTCATTACTCCCTCCATGTACGTTATAAATGCCCATTCCTCATTTGGACTCCTTCCACTAGTGTTTCTGGAGCTTACACATTCCCAATATCTTGCATTTTGCTTGCTTTTTTGGGGGGGGACAAAAACAGAAGCCTTCAAGAACTTTCTTACATTACTGGTTAGATTGATGTATGAAGTGATTCCATTTGGATTTGTGGTTGGCAAATCTTGTACCAGGAAAGTGTGTGTGTTTGCGGGGGAATGAGTTTTAAAATGGCCAATGCACATGCTGTGCGGTCTAAGCAGAGTGGAAAGATCATAAAAGCATGGTTACAACACAGAAGGCGGCCATTTGGCCCATCATATCCATGCCTGTCTGCAAGAGCAGTATAGCTAATGTCCCCTACCATTTATTTTTTTTGTTCGTGTCATAAGTAGGCTTACATTAACACTGCAATGAAGTTACTGTGAAAATCCCCTAGTTTCCCTCTAGCTATGTAAATTGCTCATCTTCAAGAACTTATCCAATTTCAGTTGTGGCTTCCACCACACTAAGGTGGTGCCATCCAGATCCCAATCACTGGCTGCCTAAATGGTTTTTTTCCTCATCTCAAAATTGGCTCATTTGCCATTCACCGTAATGTGTCTTCGAGCTCTCAACCCTTCCAGAAATGGAAATAGTTTCTCTCCATCTTCTATGTCTAGAACCCTCATGGTTTTGGAAACCTCTAAATCTTCTCTTCCCAAGGAGAGCTTCTCTAATGTGTCCATATCTTCTTTGCACCCTCTAAAACCTTCACACCCTTCCCAAAGTACTGTTTCGTATTCAACATTGTACTTCATTTTGAGGCAAAGGTTTATTATAACTTCCTTGGTTTTTGTATCCTATGCCTCTTTATAAAGTCTAGGATCTTCAAAGCCTTTTTAACCACTTTCTCAACTCACGTCCTGCATTAAATTTCATCTTTCGTGTGTCTGCCTATTCTGCCATCCTATGTCCTCTTGAAGTTTATCTCTATCGTGCTCTCAGTTCGCGAACGGAACGGCAATAATCATGGGGGACTTCAACCTGCATATTGATTGGCTGACTCAAGTTGGAAGGGGTGGGATGGAGGAAGAGTTCTTAGAATGCTGTCGGGATAGTTACCTTGAACAGTATGTTACAGAACCGACGAGGGAACGAGTTATCTTAGATCTGGTAATGTGTAACGAGGTAGGTAGAATTAAGGATGTTCTTGTGAAGGACTCTCTTGGGTCAAGTGATCACAATATGGTCGAATTTCTGATACAAATGGAAGAGGAGAAAGGGTCCCATACTACTGTCCTCTGTTTGAACAGAGGGAAGTACGATAGGATGAGGGCTGAATTGGCTAAGGTGGACTGGGAGAGCAGACTGGTAGGTAGGACAGCTGAGGAACAGTGGAGGATTTTTAAGGAGATCCTTTTCAGTATTTAGCAACAATATATTCCGGTGATAAAGAAGGGCTGTAAGAAAAAAAGGGATAACCAGCCGTGGATGACGAAGGAAATTAAGGAGAGTATTAAATTAAAGACCGATGCGTACAGAGTGGCCAAAAATAGAGGAGAATCAGAAGATTGGGAAAACTTTAAGAAACAACAAAGAACGACTAAGAAAGCGATAAAGAAAGGAAAGATAGGTTAAGAAGCTAGGCTAGCTCTAAATATAAAAAATGACAGTAAAAGCTTTTACAAATATATAAAAAGGAATAGAGTGGCAAGAGTGAATGTTTGACTCTTGGAGGACGAGAGGGGGGATTTAATAGTGGGAAATGAGGAAATGGCTGAAACTTTAAATAAGTTTTTTGTGTCGGGGTCTTCACGGTGGAAGACACAAATAGTTTACCGAATATTAACGATAGAGGGTTGGTGGGAGGAGAGGTCCTCAATACAATTAATGTTACCAGGGAGGCAGTGCTTGGTAGACTAACGGGACTGAAGGTGGACAAGTCCCCAGGCCTGGATGGAATGCATCCCAGGGTACTGAAAGAAATGTCAGGGGTAATAGCGGATGCGTTAGTGGTTATTTATCAAAATTAGTTGGATTTTGGGGTAGTGCCGGCAGATTGGAAAACGGCTAATGTTACGCCGCTGTTTAAAAAAGGAAATAGACAAAAGGCGGGTAACTACAGGCCGGTGAGCTTAACGTCTGTAGTTGGGAAAATGCTGGAATCCATCATTAAAGAAGAAATAGCAGGCCATCTGGATAAGAATGGTTCGATTAAGCAGACGCAGCATGGATTCATGAGGGGAAAGTCGTGCTTGACGAACTTGTTGGATTTTTATGAAGATGTGACCAGTGCGGTTGACGGAGGGGAACTGGTGGATGCGGTGTTTTTGGATTTCCAAAAGGCGTTTGATAAGGTGCCTCACAAAAGGTTGCTGAAGAAGCTTGGGTCACACGGAGTTGGGGGTAGGGTGTTAGCGTGGATTGGGGATTGGCTATCCGACAGGAAGCAGAGAGTCGGAATAAATGGGTGCTTTTCTGGTTGGCGGATGGTAACTAGTGGCGTGCCGCAGGGATCGGTACTGGGGCCTCAACTATTTACCATTTATATAGACGATCTGGAGGAGGGGACTGAGTGTAGAGTAACAAAGTTTGCAGACGACACAAAGATAAGTAGAAAAGTGAATCGTGTGGAGGGCGTAGAAGGTCTGCAGAGAGATTTGGACAGGCTGAGTGAGTGGGCGAGGATCTGGCAGATGGAGTATAACGTTAACAAATGCGAGGTTATTCACTTTGGAAGAAATAATAGCAAATTGGATTATTATCTGAATGGAAAGAAATTACAACATGCTGCTGTGCAGAGGGACCTGGGGGTCCTTGTGCATGAGACGCAAAAACCCAGTCTGCAGGTGATCAAGGCAGCAAATGGGATGTTGGCCTATATCGCATGGGGAATAGAATATAAAAGTAGAGATGTCTTGCTGCATCTGTACAGGGCATTGGTGAGGCCGCAGCTGGAATACTGTGTGCAGTATTGGTCCCCTTATTTGCGGAAGGATATATTGGCCTTGGAGGGAGTGCAGAGAAGGTTCACCGGGTTGATACCAGAGATATGGGGTGTTGATTATGAGGAGAAACTGAGCAGATTGGGTTTGTATTCGTTGGAGTTTAGAAGGCTGAGGGGGGATCTTATAGAGACCTATAAGATAATGAAGGGGCTGGATAGGGTAGAGATGGAGAGATTTTTTCCACTGAGAAAGGAAACTAGAACTAGAGGGCACAGCCTCAAAATAAAGGGGGGTCAGTTTAGGACAGAGTTGAGGAGGAACTTCTCTCAGAGGGTGGTGAATCTCTGGAATTCTCTGCCCACTGAAGTGGTGGAGGCTACCTCGTTGAATCTGTTTAAATCATGGATAGATGGATTCCTGATCGGTAAGGGAATTAGGGGTTATAGGGATCAGGTGGGTAAGTGGAACTGATCCACTTCAGATCAGCCATGATCTTATTGAATGGCGGGGCAGGCTCGAGGGGCTAGATGGCCTACTCCTGCTCCTATTTCTTATGTTCTTATGATACTTCCAAGTTTGGTGCCTTCTACAAACTTTGAAATTGTGCCCTGTGTATCCAATCCAGGTCACCAGTATATATTAAGAAAAGCAGTAGTCTGAGAATCAATCCCTGAACCCCACTACATATATTCCTCCAGTCTTAAAAGCAACAGTTCGCAACTGCTCTCCATTTCCTGTCGCTCAGCTGACATCTTTCCCATGTGTCACTGTTCCTTTTATTCCATGGACTTTGATATTGCTGACAAATCTAATATGTGACAATATATTAAACCTCTTTGGAAGGCCACATTGCCCTTATCTGATCAAAAATTTCAATCAAGTTAGTTAAACATAGTTTATCCTTGGCCAGTAAAACCAAGTAAGAGTTTTAACAACACCAGGTTAAAGTCCAACAATTTTATTTGGTAGCAGATTCCATTAGCTTTCGGAGCACTGCTCCTTCATCAGATGGAGTGGATATCTGCTCTCAAACAAGGCATTCAGAGACTCTATATGCCCTGTTTGAGAGCAGATATCCACTCCATCTGACAAAGGAGCAGTGCTCCGAAAGCTAATGGCATCTGCTACCAAATAAACCTGTTGGACTTTAACCTGGTGTTGTTAAAACTCTTACTGTATTTACCCCAGTTCAACGCCGGCATCTCCACATCAGTAAAACCAACCCATTCTGGCTTTCCTTAATTCATCTAACAGTCCAAAATGGCTGTTAATTTTGTCCATATTATCATTTCTCAAAGTTCTCCCGCTGTTCAGGTTAAACTGACTGGCATTTGGGCGCTGATCTTTCACCCTTGTTCAAAAACAGGTACAAGGGTAACATATGCAATTTCCAACCCTCTGGCACCACCATTGTATCAAAGGAGGATTGAAAGATGTGGTCAGTGCCTCTGCAGTTTTCTACCTTTGTTTCTAGATGCATCTGATCTAATTTTGGTGACTTCTAATACCTCCTATTTCCAAATGTTAGCCCATTCAGTGTCTTTCACTACTTTCTCTTTCACTGATTTTTGCAGCAACATCTTCCTTGGTAAAGATAGAGTACTCTATGATTTCTATGATTCTACTCGTTTACTACCCCAGTAATGCCCTTTGTCTCCATGTGTAAATCACTTTTTTCATTCCAAATTTACCCCACTCCTTTTATCACCTTTTAAAACTCTTTATATGCTTTGGAAAACTTTTGGATTCCCTTTTTACGTTACCTCATATACTTTGTTTTTTTCCCTTTTTATGTTCAGACTTGCTCTTTGTCAGAACTGGTTCTAAAGAGTCTAACCTGACTCAATCTGTTAGTTCTGCTTCTCTTTGCACATATACTGTCAAACCTGCTGAATAATTTCAGCACTTTGTTTTTATTGTTTTGTTTTTATTATTTTCAGTAGAGTTGAGTTTCAAAAGAAATTTGCTTGATGTTCAATCAATTCCCAGTCTACAGTCAATGTACAAATGATTTGCTTTTAGATGGGCCCCTAATGCTGATTCTCCAGCTTTTCTCCATTTAAAGTTTATTCCATCTGAGTTAAAGTAACACCTTGCAGTTGCAAAAAACACAATAGATGCATTCAAGATCAAAAATCATTGCAAAAGATTGATTTAGTGATTGGCCATTGTTCAATACTACACAGCAATGGCCTGTACTTGTCTGACAAGCAGGTTGAGCCTAGATAATTCTTGATTTGGTGCTTTTAATCTAATGGGAAACGTTAATCAATGCTTTATTCTGGAAAAGGTTTTCTGTCAATACACTGCCATGACACAAGACCTACCTATGTTCATCAGTCATTTGCAGACTAAATCTTTTATCATCTTTTTCGAACTGCATGATGCAATCTAAATATAGTATTTTTATCCATCACTCGTTTTGCTTCAGGCATCAAATCTGGGACTAGGATATCACTGCAGTGATGCTGTGATGATTAATTCGCTGAAATGTTTATCTTCATGGTGTAATGGCTTGCAATTAGCTGCAAAGTCTTTAGGCCTAGAACATATTTCATGAAAGCAAAAGTGTGCACGGTAACGTTGCTCTTTCTAGGACCCTTGCATTTGGTTCAGGACACTCGAAGGTTTTGTGACATATTAAAACAAATACCGATATAAATAACATTGCGGTTACCACCTATTTCAAGTTTTCTCCCCTTGCCTGTTTTTCAAATCTAAATGCATCTGCCATTTTAATGTGCCTGCTTCAGATTTCGAGCCCAGTTGAAGATGGCCTTGGTGGAATTAACAATCTGCTGGTTTGAGGAATATGGTCAATCTGGTTATGACAAAAATCATTATCAGCTCTCTACAAGATCATGGCCTGCTCGGAAGTTCTATATTTGGGCTGTTTTTGGCAGGAATGTTTGCACGCAGCTGTAAGGCAGTACTGTGTGCTGATGGTTTTGTCACAGAATATCATTGTTATCTCTAGATGCTGACACTTGAAATGCCATCTTGTATATAGAAATGCAAATTAAACACTTGACCATGAACCACAATTTAGTGAACTGACATTCAACGGATTATAGTTAACACACTTTTTAAAAAAAAATGTTGATACCTTTTTTAATTGGAATTCCTGGACACTGGCATCTGAAAATTTGTTTCCAGCACATATGATGAATCTGGCTGCATTACCCTGGTGGCAGCAGTGGGACTTTCTGCTGCGGAGATAGATTTTCACAGTAGATACCAGGATCAGGTTTGTCATTAATCTGGAATTAAATGTAAATATGTCAATATAAAAGTAGCTTCTATGTTACCAGGTAACAATTCAATGCCTTTCTGTGCTCTCACTAACCAAAGGAACCCAATAGGGTGCATCGGCATGGGTGCATTAATTTTTTTCTGTGATGTGGCCAGTATTTGTTGCTTGTCCCTAATTGTGAAGGTAGTGATAATCTGCCATCTTGAATTGCTGCAGCCATCCGATGTAGGTACACCCTTAGTGCTTTTTAGAGAATGCCAAGTTTTTGGCATAATGACAGTGAAAGGACGGTGAAATAGTTTCATGTCAGGATGGTGTGTGTCTTAAGGGGAACTTGCAGATATTCACATGTATCTGCTGCCCTTGTCCTTCTAGGTTGTAGTGGTCACAGGTTTGGAGGGTGCTGTTTATGTATGTGGCTCATACAGTTGTCACTTTGGATCAGTGGTGGAGGGAGTGAATGTTTATGGTGATGGATGGTGTGCAGATTAAGTAGGTTGCTTTATCCTGGATGGTGCTGAACTTCGAGTGTTGCTGGAGCTGCAATCATGCATGGCAGAGAAATGACCAGTGATTGGAAGAGCAACTCCTTATTTTGTCACTTCCATGTATGGGTTAACTTTTCTCTGGCCACCCCATGATTTGAATTTTCCAGGGCTTTTGGGTGCAAATTCACTCGCCTCCGTCTATTTTGAAACCGTGATGTGGAGATGCCGGCGTTGGACTGCGGTAAACACAGTAAGAAGTCTAACAACACCAGGTTAAAGTCCAACAGGTTTATTTGGTAGCAAATGCCACTAGCTTTCGGAACAGGCTGTCCCTTCATCAGGTGGAGTGGAGAAATGCTCACAAACAGGGCATACAGAGACACGAACTCAATTTACAGAATAATGATTGGAATGCAGTCTTTACAAATAATCAAGTCTTAAAGGTACAAACAATGTGAGTGGAGGGAGCATTAGGCACAGGTTAAAGAGATGTGTATTGTCTCCAGACAGGACAGCCAGTGAGATTCTGCAAGTCCAGACAAGCTGTGGGGGTTACTGATAGTGTGACATGAACCCAAGATCCCGGTTGAGGCCGTCCTCGTGTGCGGAACTTGGCTATCAGTTTCTGCTCAGCAACTCTGCACTGTCATGTGTCGTGAAGGCTGCCTTGGAGAGCGCTTATGCGAAGATCAGAGGCCGAATGCCCGTGACCGCTGAAGTGCTCCCCAACAGGAAGAGAACAGTCTTGCCTGGTGATTGTCAAGCGGTGTTCATTCATCCATTGTCGTAGCGTCTGCATGGTTTCCCCAATGTACCATGCCTCGGGACATCCTTTCCTGCAGCGTATCAGGTAGACAACGTTGGCCGAGTTGCAAGAGTATATACCATGTACCTGGTGGATGGTGTTCTCACGTGAGATGATGGCATCTGTGTCGATGATCCGGCACGTCTTGCAGAAGTTGCTGTGGCAGGGTTGTGTGGTGTCATAGTCACTGTACTCCTGAAGGCTGGGTAGTTTGCTGCGGACAATGGTCTGTTTGAGGTTGTGCAGTTGTTTGAAGGCAAGCAGTGGGGGTGTGGGGATGGCCTTGGCGAGATGTTCGCTTTCATCAATGACATGTTGAAGGCTCCGGAGGAGATGCCGTGGCTTCTCTGCTCTGGGGAAGTACTGGACGACGAAGGGTACTCTGTCCACCGTGTCCCATATTTGTCTTCTGAGGAGGTCAGTGCGGTTTTTTGCTGTGGCTGTCTCACTGGCTGTCCTGTCTGGAGACAATACACATCTCTTTAACCTGTGCTTAATGCTCCCTCCAGTCACATTGTTTGTACCTTTAAGACTTGATTATCTGTAAAGACTGCATTCCAATCATTATTCTGTAAATTGAGTTTGTGCCTCTGTATGCCCTGTTTGTGAGCATTTCTCCACTCCACCTGACGAAGGGACAGTCTGTTCCGAAAGCTAGTGGCATTTACTACCAAATAAACCCGTTGGACTTTAACCTGGTGGTGTTAAACTTACTGTATTTTGAAACCTGCAGAGATGCCCTGGTGATGAGTCTCCAACAACCACAACCATCTTGCTTTGCATGAGGTATGATTCCCAACCAATGGAGAGGTTTTCCCTGGTTCCCATGCCACCTTGATGTCAAGGGCAGTTGTTTTCACCTCACATTTGAATTAAGCATTTTTGTCCGTGTTTGAATGAATGCTGTAAATGGAGTCAGGAGCCAAGTGACCCTGATGGAATCCAAACTGATCGCTGGTTAATGCTACTTGATAGCACTGGTAATACTTTCTATCACTTTGCTAATGATTGAAAGTAGATTGGGATGTGAATTTTCCAACTTGATTTTGGCCTTTTATGTAGACTGGACATAAATGGGCAAGTTTCCATTTGTCAGGTAGATGCCAGTATTGTAACAGTGCTGGGGCAGTTTGGCTGGTGTGCAGCTAGATCTGGAGCAAGTCTTCATTGCTACTAAGGAATCAAATTGGCAAAGATAGCCTTGAGAGTGAAATCATGGGAGTGCATTCAAGATAGCTTCTTGGAAGAATGCATTCTAGAACCAATCAGGGAACAGACTATTTTAGACCAGTAATGTGTAATGAGACACGATTAATTAATGATCTCATAGTGAAGGTTCCCTTAGGCGAGAATGTTGATAACATGATAGAATTTCACATTCAGCTTAAATGTTAGAAAGTTGGGTCTAAAATTAGTATTTTAAACTTAAAGGCAATTACAAGGGTATGAAGACAGAGCTGGGCAAAGTGAAATGGGGAAAAGGTAAAAGAGTAGAGAACCATGACAGACACACATTCCACTGAGCATTAGTGCATCCTTCTCTTGGATTCTTTATCTGTGGCTAACCTTGGAAGTTAAAGACAGTATCCGTTTGAAAGAAAAGGCAGTTATTGCTGTGAAGATTAATGATGGGCCAGAACATTTTGACAACCAGCTAAGGATGACTAAAAATAAATAGGAGAAATTAGGCTAGTAAACCATCAAAATATAAAATCTGATCTTATGCGAGTATATAATGAATTGGCAGAGACTTTGGATGAGTATTTTGTATGTTTTCACAGCAGAACACTCAAAAGCATCCCAAGATATTAGAAAGTCAAGAGACGAAAGGGAGGGACCCCAGGAGTCAGTGTTGGGACTCTTGCTTTTCCTGATGTATATTAATGACCTAGCCTTGGTGTACAAAGTAAAATTTCAAAGTTTGCAGATGATACAAAGCTTGGAAGAATTGAGCTAAGGGAGCATAGTGTACAACTTCAAAGGGATAGAGACATGTTGGTTGAATGGGCAGAAAAGTGGTGGATGGATTTCAATGCAGAGAAGTGAAATGATTAATTATGGTAGGAGGAACATAATACAATAAAAAATAAAGGGTACAACTCTGAAGATGGTGCAGGTGGATGTATATGTGCATAAATCATTGAAAGTGGCAGGACAGTTGAGAGAGTAGTGAATAAAGCATTGTGTCCTGGGATTTAACAATGGGGCATAGAGCACAAGTGCAGGGAGGTTATGTTGAATTTGTAAATGTCACTAGTTCCGCCTCAGCTGGAATATTGGGTGCCACACTTTAGGAAGGCTGTGAAGGCATTGAGAGAGTGCAGAAGAAGTTCATGAATGTTTTCAGGGATGCGTTTCAGTTGTGAAGATAGATTATAGTGAAGTTAAGACTGTTTTCCTTGGAGAAAAGAAGGTCGAGAGGTGATTTGATCAAGGTACTCAATCATGAGGGGTCTGGGCAGAGTACATGGGGAGAAACTGTTCCCACTAATGAAAGGATTGAGAATAAAAGGAGATTTAAAGTAATTAGCAAAAGAAGCAAGAGTGATATGAGAAGAAACTTTTTTTAAGCAGCAAATGGTTGACGTTTGGAATGCACAGCTGAGTGTGGTAATGGCAGCTCCAATTGAAGCATTCAAACTGTAATCAGACTGTTACCTGAAAAGTAAGAATGTGCAGGCTTGTGTGGAGTCGGCAGAGAATTGCTCATTCGAAGAGCTGCTGAGTACGTATTGGGCAAAATGGCCTCCTGTGGGAGAGAGGAACTTAAAATAATCACTATTACCAGAAAACTAGGGTTAAAGAATGATGAGTCCCTGGAACCTGATGGCCTGCACCCTAGTGTCATAAAGGCAGTGGCTGCAGAGAGAGTGTATGCACTAGTTGTAATCTTCCAAGTTCACTTTATTTGGAACGGTCCAAGTGGATATGGAAACTGCTAATTACAACACCTTTGTTCAAAGAATCTGGAATTAGGGGGCTCTGTTTCAAAATGAGATATCTCCCATTTAAACTAAGATGAAGTGTTTCTTCTCTGATTTAAGTCTGAGGAATTTCCCTCCTGAAAGAGCCATGGAGGCCAGATCATTGCCTAATAAAGCCTTGTCGTAAATCTTCAAGAGAGTTAAGGGTTATGGGAATTGAGCAGAAAAGTGGAGTTGATCATCAATGATATTAAACAATCGAACAGGCTTGTGGGCCAAATGGTCTTTTCCTATTTCTTGCATTCTTTATCAGCCAGGGTCCATAGCCTTTGCTGCAGCCTTCAGTTGTTCAGTAATATCATACGGAGTGAATCGATTTGGTTGAAGATTGATATCTGTAATGCTGGGTACCTTGGGAGGAGGTTGAAATGGATCAAAAAACAAGGCTGGAGATGCTTGCAAGTGCTTCAGCCATGTATTTCGCATTGATGTGCTACACTCCCCCATGAGGATGGGGATCATTGTGGAGCCGCCTCTTCTGTACTCTGCCTAGTAGTACTTTCTGTGCAAACATAATACAAATTGGCATTCAGGAATGGTTAAATTATGCACTCTGCTTTAAAATTGCAGGTCTTGTGTCTCCTTGGGGCCCAGAAATCGTTCAGTTGGAGCAGCTGCCAAAAGCCAGGTAGGAAGAACTCTGCATAGTTCTTTACAAAAAGTTGCAAGTTTTCAGATCGAGGTGTTTTAAGCATATTTATTGCAACATAACTGTAATCTATCTGCTTTCCTGGGTGTACAGGTCAGGTAATGTTTTAAATAATATTGTGATTCTTCCCCCTCCCCGCTACCTCCCAAATCCATGAGAATTAAGATATTACTGAAAAATCTATTGAGAGTCTTCCCCATAAAGGTTTTCTATCCAACTCAATGAGGAGATAATGGTAAGCTGTCCAAGGTTGGTAAAGTATCCTGAATGCATAGGAATTCAACAGACAATCTTTGGGTCATCTGCGAGCCCCATTTAATAATGTAAAGGAGTCATGATCTTGAGTTACGGTAGTAGTTAGGTATGCAGTTTGTTTGAACCACATTCAACATTTTTCTGAAATCACTGATCCTAATTCCTTGCTGATTTGAACCAGGTAGGTTTGACCAGAAGCGTTGACTTTCACAACAGATAGACAAAACCATCATAAGTTGTTTTGGAAAAACCTGTTTGGTTCACTAATGTCCTTTAGGGAAGGAAAATCAGCCTTTAGAACAGTACAGCACAGAACAGGCCCTTCGGCCCACGATGTTGTGCCGAGCTTTATCTGAAACTAAGATCAAGCTATCCCACTCCCTATCATCCTGGTGTGCTCCATGTGCCTATCCAATAACCGCTTAAATGTTCCTAAAGTGTCTGACTCCACTATCACTGCAGGCAGTCCATTCCACACCCCAACCACTCTCTGCGTAAAGAACCTACCTCTGATATCCTTCCTGTATCTCCCACCACGAACCCTATAGTTATGCCCCCTTGTAATAGCTCCATCCACCCGAGGAAATAGTCTTTGAACGTTCACTCTATCTATCCCCTTCATCATTTTATAAACCTCTATTAAGTCTCCCCTCAGCCTCCTCCACTCCAGAGAGAACAGCCCTAGCTCCCTCAACCTTTCCTCATAAGACCTACCCTCCAAACCAGGCAGCATCCTGGTAAATCTCCTCTGCACTCTTTCCATCGCTTCCACATCCTTCTTATAGTGAGGTGACCAGAACTGCACACAATATTCCAAATGTGGTCTCACCAAGGTCCTGTACAGTTGCAGCATAACCCCACGGCTCTTAAACTCCAACCCCCTGTTAATAAAAGCTAACACACTATAGGCCTTCTTCACAGCTCTATCCACTTGACTGGCAACCTTTAGAGATCTGTGGATATGAACCCCAAGATCTCTCTGTTCCTCCACAGTCTTCAGAACCCTACCTTTGACCCTGTAATCCACATTTAAATTAGTCCTACCAAAATGAATCGCCTCACATTTATCAGGGTTAAACTCCATTTGCCATTTTTCAGCCCAGCTTTGCATCCTATCTATGTCTCTTTGCAGCCTACAACAGCCCTCCACCTCATCCACTACTCCACCAATCTTGGTGTCATCAGCAAATTTACTGATCCACCCTTCAGCCCCCTCCTCGAAGTCATTAATAAAAATCACAAAGAGCAGAGGACCAAGCACTGATCCCTGCGGCACTCCGCTAGCAACCTGCCTCCAATCCGAAAATTTACCATCGACCACCACCCTCTGTCTTCGATCAGACAGCCAGTTACCTATCCAATCGGCCAACTTTCCCTCTATCCCGCACCTCCTCACTTTCATCATAAGTCGACCATGGGGGACCTTATCAAACGCCTTACTAAAATCCATGTATATGATATCAACTGCCCAACCTTCATCAACACACTTAGTTACCTCCTCAAATTCTATCAAATTTGTGAGGCACGACTTGCCCTTCACGAATCCATGCTGATTTCTTCCCAGGTCTGCTCTGAACAACAGTTGACTTCAGACACATAGTAAGTGGTTAACTCTTAATTGTCACTGTCCTCTGAAATTACCTACCAAAAGCAATTAGGAATGGGAAACAGATACTGACCTGGCCTGTAACATCAATGTCCTAGCAACACACGTGAATCTACTGTCCAGTAAATATGACAGACAAAATGAGCAGAAAAGTATTAGATCATAGAAACCCTACAGTGCAGAAGGAGGCCAATCGGCCCATCGAGTCTGCACCGACCACAATCCCACCCAGGCCCTACCCCCACATATTTTACCCGCTAATCCCTCTAACCTACACATCCCAGGACTCTAAGGGGCAATTTTTTTTTTTTAACCTGGCCAATCAACCTAACCCACACATCTTTGGACTGTGGGAGGAAACCGGAGCACCCGGAGGAAACCCACGCAGACACGAGGAGAATGTGCAAACTCCACACAGACGGATATAAGGAGGATTCTATTCTAAAATGTTACTTTGTATATTTGAATTAGAACTAGTCTTTCTCAGTTTAACGTTCAACCAAAGCAGTAATTACATTAATTTAACTGTTGCCATTCCATTTTTGATTAGAACTATTTTCCAGTCCTGATAGATTTGAAACATTAACTTTCTCTCTGCTCTTGAATATCTATAGGATTTTTCTAATTTTTAAAAATGTCTGCTAAAAGCTGGCCCATTGAAATTTGAAGAAGTTAACAATACTAAGTGGCATTTAATCATAAATAAGAGGAGTTAGCCATTCTGTCCATTGAGCCTGCTCTTTCATTCAGTAATATGGCTTTAACTCCACCCTTTAACTTCCTTGCCAATTAAAAATCTTCTAATTCAGTCATCAATATTTTCAGTGACCCAGCCTCCACTCCTCTCTGACAAAGTAGATTGTCTTTGGGATTCCCACAGAAATGAAATTCCTCCTTATATCCGTCTTAAATGGAAGATGCCTTGTTTTGAATCTGTGACCCCTAGTTCTAGATTCCCCATGAGAGAAACATCCTCCCAGCATCTACCCTCAGATGCTTATGTGTTTCAATAAGATCATTCTGCATTCTTCTAAATTCCACTGAGCATCAGCCCAACACAAGAAATGGGAGCAGGTGTAGACCATATGGCACATCAAGACTGCAGTGGCTGATCTTGGGCTCCAACTCCATTTTCCCACCTGCTCCCTATATCACTCAATTTTCTGCAAAACCAAAAGAAATGCCTATCCCAGTCTTAAATCTATTCCAGCGTTCCAATGGAACATCCACAGTCTACTGGAGTAGAGAATTCCAAAGATTTGCAACCCTTTAAGTGAAGTAATTTCTCCTCAGTCCTGAATGATTGGCTCTTTATCCTGAGACCATGCCTCCAGCAGAAACACAGGATAAAAGCAAATTACTGCAGATGCTGAAACCAAAAGAGACAATGCTGAAAAATCTCAACAGGTCTGGCAGCATCTGTAAGGAGAGAAAAGAGCTGACGTTTTGACAAAGGGTCATCTGGACTGGAAACATCAGCTCTTTTCAGTCCTCACAGATGCTGCCAGACCTGCTGAGATTTTCCAGCATTTTCTCTCTCGCCTCCAGCAGAAACAATCTTGCGTCTCCCCTGATTGCCTTTCATTCTTCTTAACTTCAGGAAATAAATGTCCAATTTGCTTAGCATTTCAACCTTTCATTTTAGGACAGCCTCTGCTCAATCCTTCCTCACAAGAGAAGCCCCTCATTCAGGAATGAGTCTAATGAATCTGATTCTAATGCAAATATATCCCTCAAATAATGGAACCAAAATTATACAAAGGATTCCAGGTATGGTTTCACCAATGTCCAGTATAGCTGTAGCAAGGCTTTCCTACTTTTATACTCCATCTCCCTAAAGGCCAACATTCCATGTGCCTTGCTGATTACTTGCTGTACTTTTCAAGGGTACTCGAATCAGTCTAACTGCAGCATTCTGCAGTCTCCATTTAAATAATATTCTGTTTTTCTGTTCTTCTTGACCAGTGGACAACTCACATTTTTCCACATTATACTACTCCTTGTCAGTGTTTTACCCACTCTTTTGACTTATTATATCCCTTTTTCAGACTTTGTATCCTTCTCACAACTTGCTTTCCAACCTAGTTGGCTGTGTCATCAGCATATTTGGCTTCAGTACAATCGGTCCCTTTATCCAAGTAATCAGTGTAAGTTGTAAAAAAACACTAGAGGCCCCAGCACTGATCCCTGAGGTACTTCACTTGTTCTAGTTCGCCAACCTGGAAATGAGCCATTTACCCCAACGTGCTGTTTCCTGTTATTCAGTCAGTCCTCAATCTGTGCTAATATGTCATCTTCAGTGCCATGAGCTTTTATCTTGTGCATTAAATTCAAATGTAATGGTGACATTTGAACCCACGATCGCAGAACATTAGCCTGTGCCTCTGGATTGCTAGTCCAGTGACATTAGCACTACATGACTGTCTCCCTTGCATCTTAATAATGGACGCCAGCATTTTCCCAATGACAGATGTTAGACCAACTGACCTACAGTTTCTTGCTTTCTGTCTCCCACCTTTCTTGAATTGTGGTGTTACATTTATAGTTTTTCCAATTCACTGGGATTTTTCCAGAATCTAGAGAGTTTTGGAAGATTACGACCAATGCATCTATTATATCTGCATGCACTCCCAAGGATGCAGGCCATCGGTTCTATAGGACTTGTCAGTCCTTAGTTCACTTAGTTTCCCTATTATGTTTTCTCCAGTGATCATACAAGTCCCTTCCTTTCTTTGCTTCTTGAGTTCCTACTATTCTTTCTGTCTTCCACTGTGAAGAGATATACAAAATACTTATCGCTGAAAGAAGACATACTGTCAAAGCCTTTCATATTATACTCATCGGGACAGGTGCAGTAATACCAGATTTCAAAAGGAACACAATATACTGCATGAGAAAGGGGTGCTGATTTGTTGACATTAACTTTGGTTGAGGCATTGCTATGACGATGCAACAGGGGGCATGCTTTTGTTTAATTGAAAAAGGTGCAATGCCTGGACAAACCGAATATGTCCATCCATTTCTCTTCTTGGTCTTTCCCCTCCCTATCTATAATAGCCTCTGGCACCAGAGACAACTTTGCTTCTGTAATTTTGGTCCCTTGAGTATCCATGATTTTAATTGCTCCGACATTGATGGTCATGCCTTTATCTGCCTAGCCCTTCCGTAAATCTTGCCTCTCTCCTTAAACCTACCTCTGACCAAACTTTAGGCCAATTCTCTAATATTGTCCTTGGTGGCTTTGTGTCAAATTTTGCTTTATTAAAGCTTTGTGAAGTGCATTAGGACATAGGTGAAATGTAAATACTGCTGATAGTATTAGTTGTGGTGTCCCATGCACAATCAGCGTAAGGTGATTAGTTCAATGTTTTACTCAAAACTTAAAATGCAGCATTGCCAGAGATGGTGAGTGCTCCATGGGAATATGTACAATAGGTCTTGATCAGCTGTGTAACTGAGGCAAGGTTGCAATCAAATGTGTAAAACTGAGACGAGGTTCTGAGTGCAGGACAAAAAATTCCGCCTGTTGCCCTAAATTGGTGCCTCTGCATAACTATAATTTTAAAGTGAGAAAGTGAGAAAACCTACTGAGGTAATTGTCAAAGGCAGTGGTCAGGGTCTGCAAGCAGGTTGCTCTTGAGGGAACAGTTGCCCTTGATCTTCCCCAAGTCATTTAGAGAAAAATCTGAGTGAGAATGATGGGGGTAAAGTGCAAAGATTGTGGGCACCCAGTTTCAAATTCTGATTTTTAAAAGGTTTAATACAGTTGAGTGAGGTCCCAAGCTATCAATCAGTAAATATCTATCTTGCTAATTGCAACTGTCTTGCAATGTTTGTATAAAGATGATTTTCATAAAATGTATTACTTCAACTTCCTCCCTCTTCCTTTTTAAAAAAAAAGAGCTCATTCACAAAATTGCTATAAATATTGATGAATTATGCTGATTTGGGGCTGACATTTTACGATTTTCTGTAAAACATTATTTCACAATTCCAAACCGCTATCAGTACAAGATGCAATATTTCAGTAAGTCAGTAATTGCTAAAATGTTGACAATCACACTTTAAAAGAGTTTAACATGCTGGTGAAATCTGCAGGTCAGGAAAGTCGCACTTCAGGCCCAACACTGTGCTGCAGTAGCAAAGGGAACTTCCTGCTTTTAAAGAGATAAAGAATCCCATTCTATTAGCTGTCTGCCTCCTCAGTGTGTTGTGTGCTGATAGACACTGCTTGCACCTTTGGATTTGTACATGTAATTATCCTAGACATTTTAATGCTTTCAATTAATTGTACTGCATTTTGAAATTACAGCAGCTAGTTATCCATTCCTGTACAAGGGTTAACATAACTAGTATTAGAAATACCTGAACCTGTACAAAATCTTACATGTATTTTATGATGAAATTAGAACCAGACCAAGTTGCACCTCGTGTATTATAAACAAGAATTTGTTATAAATTCATTCAAGAACTTTGCAAGTAGCACTAATTGTTTAAAAGTATTGAGAATCAAATTTTAATTTCTCTTTTTATAGCTAGTGTCCAATGTGAAAAACACTGTACAAGGATTTAAAAGGTTCCACGGCCGGGCTTTTTCAGATCCATTTGTAAGAGCTGAACAACCCAAGCTTGGGTATGAACTCGTCCAAATGTCAAATGGTACCACAGGCGTTAAGGTTAGTGTCATTAAACTCTCTGACTCCAGTGCTTTAGCAGTAGAATGGAATGGAAATAAAAATTGTATTTCTTGGTCCTAACACTACCTCATATGTTGTCATGCCTACCTCCATATTGATGAAGCTTTAACACTAAAGAGCTTCAAAACTCTTTTTGACTTCTATTTTGTCTATTCTCTTTGGGTTGTATCTTTTAGTTTTTCAAAATGGAGCTGAAATACCTTCAATAAAATTGGATAAGTGATAACTGTCACTGGTTCAACAATTCTTTTTAATTGTCCAGTGAAAGTTAAGTGAAATGTTTTATTTGGGATGGTTAGTGAAAGCTTGCTCGAAATGGTTCATCTACATGTGAATACCTCACCTGAGTGACACAGTATTCTGCAGTATTTGCTGTAATGTAGTGTTGTGAAATATTTTAAATTTATCATGTTTTCTAATCAGGTCCCCCCTCCATAGAATCAAATACTCAAGTATGCTCCTTGGATCCCCATGCCTGTTGAGCAGCTTTTAAATATGTATTTCCTTAAGAGTAGTGCAGTGTCCCAACCCCTTCATTGCAGATCTAAATTCAGCGCACACAATTCATGTAGCGTGTAGTGTCTCTCAAACTAAGGATGGTCTGTCCAAGGTTGCAAACTTGTCATAGTAGGATGCGCAGACATGCATCCCTCTATGTGGTAGGCACATATTTAAAATCATACCAGTAGTAACCAGCTGGTGACTCAGCTAGTTGAGGTACTGAAGTAACCGAGTCATATAGACCAAGAATGATCCAGGTTAAATCACTAGTCTATGCCAAGTTAGCTGATTTTAGACAAGACTGCAGGAGGGATACTATTGTTGGTCTTTGCCCCTAAAAAGAAGAGATCAGTAATTAGTTTATTTATTAGTGTCACTAGTAGGCTTACATTAACACTGCAATGAAGTTACTGTGAAAATCCCCTAGTCACCACACTTTGGCGCCTGTTCGGGTACACTGAGGGAGAGTTTAGCCAACGCACTAACCAGCATGTCTTTCAGACTTGGGAGGAAACCAGAGCACCTGGAGGAAACCCACACAGACAAGGGGAGAACGTGCAGATTCTGCACAGTGACCCAAGCTGGGAATCGAACCTGGGTCCCTGGCACTGTGAGGCAGCTGTGCTCGCCATCGTGCTGCCCCAGTAATTTGTTCTTGGGTGACCTCTTGATGGAAATGCATGTTTTTAATGTCTGATACGACTCCAAGCAAAAAGCTCACATGAAAAATGGCCACTAGCCTCGGGCATCATGGAGTGTCTGGTGCAAAATTGTTTGTTTGAAAAGTACTTCACTGGCTATGAAGTGCTGTTGGGCTTTATGAAATGCAACATTTTAAATGCAAGCCCTTTCCCCCACGATTGCCAGTTATTTTCCCGTCACCTTTTTGTGCAATTTTAAGATATTTGAACAATAGCTGCTTCTGATCAAGATGCATTTTTTAATAAAATAATTTTGCTACGATAATTTTTTTGTTTTAAATCCTTGTTTTATATTTTAAAAGGTTTCGTACATGGAAGAGGAACGATGCTTTAGTGTGGAGCAAGTGACAGGAATGTTGATGAGTAAACTGAAGGAAACAGCTGAAACTGCTCTGAAAAAACCTGTTCTAGATTGTGTAATATCTGTAAGTGGCCAAAGTAGGGTATTAATTTTGTGCAGTATAATATGTAGTAGTTTGTTTTGGATGGATGCCATTATTTCATCTTCTTTGTACTTCCTGTAGGTTCCATGTTTCTACACAGATGCTGAGAGGAGATCAGTAATGGATGCTGCACAAATTGCAGGACTCAACTGTTTACGGCTAATTAATGAAACCACTTCAGGTAATAACTAAATGTTTTTTGGGTATGACGAGATATTTTTATTATGGGAGACAGTACTGGATTAATCACATTCTGGCTGCCTTGTGCTAAAACAAAAGTGCATGCATGTTCAGGAGAAATATAAACAAGACTGTATAGAATTCAAACCATTGGGCTGTCCAATATCTATTACTAACCCTTTGCAACCTGTGCAAATAATAATGAATGCCAGCATTCATTTGCGCTTTTGTTGAGATTAGTATTTATATAGTGCCTTTTCAAGTTCATTAAGTGCTTCACATGCAAACAATTAATTATTATAATGTTGCTATGTAGGCTAAAGACAATCATTTTAGCGTGTCGCAAGATTGCATGCACAACATCAATGAGATGATTATTTTACCTGGTTTCGGTTGAGGAAAGAATTTTGGTCAAGATACCAGTAGTACAGAGCTCCCTTCAAGTAATGGAATGGAGCCTTTAAGGTAGACTGGTTTAGCGTTTCATCTGAGGGACAACACTATTTGGCATGTGGTATATCCACTGTACTGCATTGGAATTGCAACCTTGATTCTGTGGACTGGTCCTTGCACCCACAACTCTGTGTAATGTCAGAAACCATGAGTAATATTTATTAAGCATTTGAATCCTAATTGAGTTACTATTTTGAATTTGGAGATATATATATATATATTTTATATTTATATATATATATCTCCAAATTCAAAATAGTAACTCAATATATATAGGAACCTTCTTGATACCAGGATAACTTGGACTGTTGAATATATGGTTGATGTGATAGTCATAAAAAGGTTATCTGTGACTTTAATCTGTTTACCACAAGAGAGAAGCTCAATGTGAATCTGTCATCTGAGTAATCCAAATTCAATATACTGAAAATTACTTTTTTTTAAATTCTAGTTGAATTGGGGTATAAGAATGAATTTCGTAGTACATTTTAGATCATTCAAAACCTTTTACAATGTACATATTTGTGGCCTTGCATATAAAAGCTCAATTTGACTTCATCTTTGAAGCACCAATAGAAATTCCTGCTGGTGGTTTATTCACTATGGGGCCAGTTTTGTTGGCAGACCTGGCGTGATATTTTTAAGACTGGCACAAAAGATCAGGGAAGCTAAGAATTGAACCAAATACAGTTTGCTCTTAAAATTGTTTTACACCAGTTACATCAAATAAACCAGTGCAATTTAAGCAGAAACTCTTGGGCTTGCTTCCTTTTTTTCTCAAAGGCCGGAGCTAGTGCTGGGTTCAATCTCGTGGCATCCATCATCCTTTTGATACTTTACCCAAGTGACCATTGTGAATATAATAGACAGCAACAGTCTAGGTAATGAGGAAACTACAGGTTCTTTTGCAGTATCCACATTAGTGTGCAGTTTCTGGTAAGGATCATTGATTTGGTGATCAAGAATATAAATTTTCCCTCCTTAGTGCCATAGCCATTGCCAACACTGGTCTGAATTGCCTTATTCACAGGCTTCAGTGCATTCTTATATTTAAAATTACTTCCTTTGGAGCACTGTTGAGTTATAACTTTTTTTTATATGCAGTTGCACTCGCTTATGGGATATATAAACAAGACCTGCCAGCCCCTGAGGAGAAGCCGAGGAACGTTGTTTTCGTTGATTTGGGACACTCAGCATTTCAGGTTTCAGCCTGTGCTTTCAATAAGGGAAAACTAAAGGTAAGATGAGACTCTTTTTAATGTATGTAAAGTTTCCTTTGATATTTTATGCAACAAGTACAATGAGCGTTTCTTGATAATAGGATCAAAGTGAAACAGCTTCTCTATTTCCACTACATAAAGATCTTGCTCTCAGAAATAATCATTTTTTTTAATAAGGTGATTCTAGTTAGAATTTAGTTGTTACTTTCATTTAAGTAATGCTCTAAAAAAGGTATTCTGAGAGAATTTCTTGCTCCACTGACTAGCATAGTGCAGTGACAAAGATATTCTATAGTTGAAAAGTACTTCCAATGCCTTTTATATCTCAGCACTATATTTGTGTAGTTGGTGGACTAAAAAGCGATGATGCCTTAACTATTATTCTAAAGGAAATATTGCAATTTATATAGTGACGGAATTCAGATTAGAACCACTTCATCAAACATAGTCTAATTTGAAACGGCTGCATAATATGGCTGACTTATTTCATGTTTTTCCTTTTTCACATGGGAATGAACATTGTTTCTGGAACTATTTAGCAACTATAGCCAATGAACCTATGCCTTTAAGCAATGTGTCACTTTGATCAAATTCGTTGGCTATTTGGCAGTCCACAGCAGAAATTAGGTTTTAATGCCATGGTGATTTATCACCGTGGTTCCCACAAATTATTAATTCCTGTCACAAATGTATATCAACCAATGATTAACTCTTGTGTATCTGTGGAAAATATTAACAGAATCTTGCAGTTTGTGTAACTGCATGGTGTACTGGAAGTTGAGCCGCAGTCTTGTCCTGCAAGTTCATGCAAACTTTTCAGTTTTTCTTAAACAGCATTGTGCAGTGTCAAATATTCCTGTTCTTTAAGTGTTTGCAACAAGAGCACTTAGGATATTGACAAATTACACATGCAACATCTGTACTGGGTGAGATTTATTTTCTCCTCCACACAAAGCCATGTATTAAAACAAAATAAGTGAAGTTGTGTTTGTGACTGATGGTTGTCAGATTTAGTTAGTTATATTTCGGCAATCACCAAAATTGATGCAATAAAGCACAACCAGGGAGGTAAAATGTTCATCTGTTTGTCTGAATATAAGCATTCATCTTTCAAAATAATCCAAAGGTGTGGTTTTGGCATTAAAACCCAATATTCTAATTGGTTATTTTTTGATAAAATTATGCAGTGGTTCACAGCATCACTGGAAAGACAGGTTATGAAGTTTGGTGTGTCCACTCTTGTTAGAACAGATGAAGGATGCACTTCCAAAAAAAAACTTTTAAATTTCATATTGGAATGTGCAGTTTTCTTTCCTTGCCATTTAACTGTAGGTTTATGTTGCCCTAGGTCCTCGCTACTGCTTTTGATCCCTACTTGGGTGGAAGAAACTTTGATGAGATTTTGGTAAATCATTTCTGTGAAGAATTCAGTAAGAAGTACAAACTGGATGTTAAATCCAAGATTCGAGCCGTAATGCGGCTTTTCCAGGAATGTGAAAAGCTGAAGAAACTTATGAGTGCCAATGCATCTGACATACCAATGAATATTGAGTGTTTCATGAATGACATTGATGTTTCTGGATCATTGAACAGGTACAAAATAATGTTGAAGTTTCAGGATTATTGTCCTTTAGAGGTGTTGGTAAATGGGCATCGGCATATTGCAACTAAAAAACATGATAAAATCTGTTATCATATCACCTAAGATGTATCTCACTGCACTAGATAGCTTTTTTAAAAATAGATTTAGTTGGTTGTCTTGAACCATTGGTTACACAGTTGCTGTACAAAGAGTCAAGAATGTTAATGCTGGTTATGGTGTTGAGGCAAAAATGTGTGTATATAAACTGAACTAAATATTAAGGGTAGCATGGCAAGTCTTCCCATTTGGGTGTATAAAATGTGTTTCTCTTCTCTCTCTTTTTCCCCCCCTCCCAAAGTTAATTTTATTTTGGTAAAACAAATGTGTATAAAAATTCCAGCGGCTAATGAGAATGTTTGCCTAGATCTGCACCTGAGGGCAGATACCACTATATTTATTTTGCCTGTGCTACCCTGCCTTATCCCTTTGACACTAAATATTTTTTCCTGGTATCTGTGATGGGATGATGTGTTGTATTTCAAATCAACAACACTTTTACTGCATATTGAGTTGATCTGTCTCCTGACTTTTCTCCCTGCTGGAGAAAGTACACATAACTGAGCGGTACACAAGTAATTTCAAAAGTCGATCATTTCTGCTGTCTAGACCATTTCACAGGTTTATTTACTGAAGACGTTAGGGTGGTGTGAAGATGGTGGGGGACGGGGGGTGGGTAGTAGTAATGTTGTTCAACTGGATGCCAGAGGTACAGTTAACTTGTGGTGTTTGGCAAGTCTGAGCTTTGGGATGTCCACCAGTTTGTGAACAGGGCTATATGAAGTATGCACAAGCACACACAACACCCTGGAACCCAATACAGTTATGACTGTCAGCTGTACAAAGCTCAAAATAGCAAGTGATCCAAGTTTAGATAACAATCTGACTTTAATTGCTTTTTCAAATGATACAGCATCAAAATGTAATGGTTTCAGCACAGTCTACAGACTCCCTAACATGAGTTAGTGTGGGCTACTTGAAGGCCTGGTTTGAAGAATGAACCTTGTCTTGCTGGAGGATAGAACTTCCACTGTATTTTAAAGTAGAGACAATTGTCTAGTTTTACAGATATTATTAAATAGTACCCGTTGATTTGTGATACCATATAATACATGGAATTACTTAAGTACTTTGGGGTTTTCATAAGTGTTGTGATAAATCTGTTTTGCAAAGTTGTAAAGCTTTCTTTCAGTGCATAAAGTCAGGCATATTTTGAAAGACAATCTCTGATTTGCTGCTAGAGTTTATTTAATTATAACAAAACAATGTTAATTTTTTATATACCATTCTGCAGGATGGGCGTTGTTAGGCTAAGGCTAGTTGTCTTTTGAAAGCGGGTGGATTGATTACGTTTTTGCATACTGGGTAATAGGACCGCGTGTTCTCAAATGTTATCACTTTTTTCTATTTTGTATTATTTTAAAGGGCCCAGTTTGAAGAGATGTGCAGTACACTTTTGTCCAGAGTGGAGGCTCCTCTTCGCAGTATTATGGAACAAACCAGTGAGTAAACAACTTATTGCAGACTGCGATCCTTATCTTTGGGTTTTCAACATTTCAGTGCAGAAAGAGACCTTTTAGCTCATACAAAGGCAAAATACAGCAGATAGTGGAAATCTGAAGTAAAAATAGAAAATGCTCGAAGTAAGCATTTCAGGCAGCACCTGTGGGGGAAAAACCTTCAACTTGTCCCAGACTTCTATTCTAATCCCACTTCCTTAACCTGTTCCTATAACTTTTTAAATATATTTTTAAAAAATACTTAACCAGTTTATGTAGAGTGTCAGCTCTCAGCTAGCACAGGGTGTTCAGTTTTGGGCAACTAAGGAAAGCCTTTGAGAGGGTGAAGTACATGTTTACCAGAATAATGAATCGGGAAGAAGAGAAAATAATTCAGGCACGGAAGTTGACTTTGCCATTCAGTTGGATTGCAGCAGATCTGCATCTCGTTCCATTTACTCAGTTTTGGTTCCTATCCCTTGATACCCTTTGCCTAACAGAAATTTTATATAATTACATGGACAGATGTTTTTTTTCATGTAGGATTGCACTATAAAACTTTCTCCGATCAAAACTTAAATTGTGAGAGTTGTATAAAACTTGGCTTGCATTCCTATGAGAATAAAGGATTGAACAGGTGAGCTAACAGAGGTACTTGCTAAAGGGGTTTTGTAGTGTAGATAAAGCTAATTCCTCTGGATGGGGGGTGGCAACGAGACATAATCTTGAATTATAATTTTGCATATGAAGTGGCACTTTTGGAGCACTTTTCCACACGATAATAAAAGTCTGGAGTGAATGCCAGGACAGTTGAAATTTTTAGTACCGCAGTAACAGTAATGGAGGGTGGCTAATATTGTTCCATCGTTTAAGAAGGATAGCAAAGACAAGCCAGGGAATTGCAGGCCAATGAGCCTGACATCCATGGTGGGTAAGTTACTGGAGGGGATTCTGAGGGACAGGATCTATCAACATTTGGATAGTCAAGGTCTAATTATGGATAGTCAGCACAGCTTTGTGCACGGGAAGTTATGTCTGACAAAGAGTTTTATGAAGAGGTAACCAAGAGGATGGGTGAGGGTAGGGCAGTAGATGTTGTTTATATGGACTTTATCAAGGCCTTTGACAAGGTTCTGCATGGCAGGCTAGTCTGGAACGTTGGGTCGCATGGGATCCAGGGAGAGTTAGCAAATTGGATTCAAAATTGGCTCAATTGTTGGAAGCAGAGGGTGATGGTCAAAGGTTATTTCTTGGACTGGAAGCCTGTGACTAGTGTGTGTTAGGGATTGGTGTTGAGACCCTTGTTATTTGTTATTTATATAAATGATTTGGATGTGAATGTACAAGGTATGTTCGTAAATTTGCAGATGATATTAAATGAAACGGTATCATTGATAGCAAAGACGTTTATCAAAAATTACAGGGGGATCTTGATCATTTAGGGAAGTGGGCTGAGGATTGGCAAATGGATTTCAATGCAGATAAGCGAGTTGTTGCATTTTGGAAAGTCAAACCAGTTAGGACTCGTATAGTGAATGGTAGGGCTCTGGGGAGTGTTGAGGAACAGAGAGACCTAGAAGTACAAGTACATAGCTTGTTGAAAGCAGCATCATTGGTAGACAGGATGGTGAAGAAGGCATTTAGCACACTGGCCTTCATCAATCAGGGCATTGAATATAGGAGTTGGGACATTACCTCACAGTTGTATAAGACGTTGGTGAGGCTGCACTTGGAGTATTGTGTACAGTTTTGGTCACCCCGTTATGGGAAAGACATTGACAAACTGGAAAGAGTGCAAAAAAAATTTGAGGATGTTAGCAGGACTAGTGGCCTGAGTTATATGGGGCGGTTGGCCAGGCTCGGGCTTTATTCCTTGGAACGTAGGAGAATGAGGGGTGACCTTATTGAGGTGTATAAAATCATGAGGGGCTTAGACAGGATGAACACAGTTTCCCAGGTGGGATAATTGAAAACTAGAGGGCTTAGGTTTAAGGTGAGGGGGGGTGGAGATTTAAAAGGGACCTGAGGGACAACTACTTCATGCAGAGGGTTTGCGTATATGGAATGAGCTGCCAGAGAAAGTGGTTGAGGCAGATACAATAGCAACATTTTAAAAGCATTTTAATTACATGGATGGGAAAGGATTAGAGGGATATGGGCCAAACGCAGGCAATTGGGACTAACTGGGAGGGCATGGACTGGTTGGGTCGAAGGGCTTGTTTCCTTGCTGTATCACTCTAACGAAATTTGTTGTAAGGATATTGAGAGCCATCGAACAAAGGTGCGTAAATAGAGTTGAGATGCAAATCTGCTGGGATCTAATTGAATGGAAGAGCAGGTTCAAGGGGCTGGTTATCATTCCAGTCTTAATGTAAGCCTACGTGTGACACAAATCATTCTCCTGCCCAATTGTTCTAATTTCGTCTCTGTCTTAACTACCTGTGCTAAAACATTCAATGTTCTGAAAAAGCATCCATGAAAATCTTTCTTCTAACTGTTGAGATCTAATTGCTTTTGACATTACATTGAGACATCTCTCAAGCAGACAAAAATCCTAGGTTTGATCCCCGATTGAGACAGAGTCTGATCTGACCTTGCCCGAGATTGTTAAATTTGATGTACCTCTGGGATGGGGAAGACCAAGGTCAGGATTCCTGCTGGATGTGGATGTGTACAAATATGGATGTTAAATTCAATTGCGTGTTAAATCAGTGATGCAATGAAATGGTGGCCGGTTCCCTCTACCCTGGCTCTCGCACACCAAATGACAACTTAGCAAATACTTAAGGGCCTCCAATTCAGTATGAAATTGGCTCCTAGATTTAAAAAAACACCTTGAGAAAAAGGGAGGGGGAAAAACATTTTCTCCCAAATATCTTGACTAGCTTCTTTTGGTTTATGCATTTGTGTTTTATTAAATATAAAAGTCTGTCCTATTAAACAGCATAGCTTCTTTAAATATGTAGGTCTTTCTGAAATAAATTGAGCCTTTCCCCCAAAAAGCCAACTTGCTGAAAATGTCACAATTTTGTTAAAGGAACCAAAGGTAATGAAAGTGTTCCCCTGCAATGATTCTGTCGCATCGTGGTATAAATGACACCAGAACTCAGTCTTGGAAGTATGAATTCTTAAGTTTTTTTACATTTTAAAAATAGGTTATAGATATTCTAAAGGAGAAAATCTTTCAGCATGGAACATTTTATTTCTGTCCATTTCTCACTCTTATACCATAAACATTGTAAAAACGCTACCATGTTCTTTCAATAACAAGTGGTTCTCCTCCCTTTAGAACTTAAGCGAGAGGATATTTATGCTGTTGAGATTGTGGGTGGAGCAACTCGTACCCCTGCTGTTAAAGAAAGAATTACCAAGTTCTTTGGGAAAACCCTGAGTACAACTTTAAATGCAGATGAGGCTGTAGCACGTGGTTGTGCTTTGCAGGTGAGAAGTGTCTATCATTTCTGGTTCATAGCTTATTGTTATCTGTCGAATGTCCTGCCACTAAAAATATTTTGTATCAAAAAAATATTTGAGTTGAGGGATCATTTAATGCAGATTGAACTACAAGGAACATCTACTCTGGATTGGCATATATGTAGGATAAGACTGGAGGAAGCTCCAGTGACGCCCTAGCACTGGTGCAGAGACCTGTTTGTCCAAATGGCCGTATCAGTGCTGTAAAATCATTTTAACTCCGCAAAAAAACTTACGAAACCCTGTTGGTGTGTCTGCTGCCATTAATTTAAGCATGGGAATATCACCAAATTTTAAAAAGAAAATTAGTGACTATTATTACGTGATGTTGACAGGTGGGGTATTTTGTGAAGATTAATTTAGTTCTCAGAATTAAAAGTACAAAAATAAAACTTCTGTAAACAGACTAGACTCTAACGCCACACAATCCCTACAGTGCAGAAGGAAGCCACTCAATCCATAGTCTGCACTGACTGTCCAAAAGGGCATCATTACCCAGGCCCCTATCATGGCTAATACACCTAACCTACATATTCTTGGACTGTAGGAGGAAACCCACACAGACATGGAGAGAATGAGAGACTCCACACCGTTGCCCAAGGCCAGAACTGAACCTGGGTCTCTGGTGTTGAGGTAGCATGCCCATAAGCAGTGCGCCTTGCTAATGGATTGGGAGGGTTAAGGCATATGCATGTGATTTCCCCACATTAAGCTGGGTTTTACATGTCCCTACTGGGTATTTTTCTGGCAGGAAGGCATAAAATAGTGTGGGTCCCCAGCCTACCACCTTTCCACCCACCTCGAGCTCACCCCAGAAGGTCAGCTGGCTGGTGTCCAGAGTGGCAGCCTGCCCACCATTTATTTTTAAAAGGGTCAATTGAGCCAATTGGTAAGAGAAGAGATTGATTAATGGTGACATGCAGCTACTTGAGCTTTGGTGAAATGATCAACAAATCTTAAAATTTAAATCAATCTCGAAGCCCTAGCAAGCTAATCATTCTCAGGCTACTTTTTGCAGTAGTATTGCAGAGATGGGATTTCATAAATTGGAGGAGCCAGGGCCTTCTGAAGTAGAAAAGATCCTGGTGAAATCTGAAATAAAAATTGTTGTTTTTTTCAATTTGTTGCCTGTACAAACTCTAGTATAGTTTGCTGAGTTTTAGCAGTGCTCTTGACCATTGGCATTTTCCCAAACTAAGTTCTGGTAGTTCCTTTTTCTTGGGCCAAAATGGAGGATTATGATGCATTTTACTTCCCCTGACAACCTGCTTTGGTGCATTGCAGTATTCTTGGTCTAGAGGAGCATTAGTGAACTGATTCAGATATAAATCTTTATATCCTAATTCAGATTTTGGAAAATAGTGACTTCACATGTCTACTTCCAGTTGTGTGTTGCTGTTCCCAAAGCACAGAGGCCCTCTTGTCGCCTCTACTTAATGTCAGATTTTCAGTTATTCAGCAAATAGTGTTCCAGTTTGATTTGAAATTGAATATTGTCGGCTTTCCTTCCCCTCCTGAATATTCATCAGAATTGCTGAATGCTTTGACCAGAAAGTAAAAATAATTGCTGCATTTTGCTTGCAATTATTCATTTCCACTTGATTAGGAATCAAGAATTAGAGAGAATTTGAGCCGAGGTTCATTTTTATGAAGCACTGTTTACAGAATCTAATTTGGAATTCAAATTCTAAATTTAGTATGGAAAAATAAATCTAAATCCAGGTGACTTAAATTTTCTATTTCTGTCAAAATTATGTCTTTGCATGGTTATTCAGTTCTAATTTTGATCCTTGAATCCTCCATAACATAACTAATCTCTAATTAAAATGGTTTGTGATGGAAAGAATGCAATGTCTTCTCCAGACGGTCTGATTTAAATTGTTTTTTTGTAATAAATTTTCGGCTGTATTATTCAAACTGCACCAAGTTATCATTTTTTGAATATATTGAATATTTTTCAAGCACTTTTTTTCAAAATTCCATTTTAAAATGCTTCCCAATTGCACTGGTTCATAACAGACATTTACACTCTGCAATACACTGAGCAGAAACATGAGCCGAAGACACTCTTGTCAAAGCAGGAACTCTACCCCATAATTCATGCTGAGATCCATTTTCTTTGCTGTATCTTGATATCCATAAAGCATATCAAATTGGTTGAAAGTTGGTTTCTGTGATGATGGAGACCTGTTCATTGCTGCTTTGTTACTGGGCTTTTGACTATCTGATCTGCCACATGTGAATCTTGTCTTGGTCAACCAACAGAATTTATTTATTTAAAGTCCTATAAATGTAGTAAGTTTTTAATCAGTAGAATTTACTTGTAGGAGCAGAGTAGGCTACTCAGGCCCCTTGAGCTGTCTTTGCCATTCAATTAGATTATGGCTGATGTATGGCAATGCTGTTTACCTGCTCTTTCCCCACATGCCTTAATGTATTTACCATCCAAAAATTCTTTGATCTCTGTCTTGAACATATTCGATGACTGAGCCTCCCAAGTCCACTAGGATAGAAAATTCCAAAGGTTTACCACTCTCTGAAGAAATTCTTCAACCCAGTCCTAAATGGCCTATTTCTTCATTGGTAGTGTCATCTGGTTCTAGACCACCACCCTCCATCTGCTTCCCCAACCAGCCACAGGAAGCATCCTTTGCTGCATATACATTGTTGAGCCCTGGAAGATTTTTACGTTTCAATGAGATCATTCTTCTAAGGTCTACAGAATATAGGCCCAGTCCCTTCAATCTCCTTCCTAGGACATGTTGTGTAGATGCACCCACAGTACTGCCAGGAAGGGAGTTCAAGAATTTTGGTCCTGTGACTGCAAAGGAACAGCAATACATTTCCAGGTCAGGGCGGTGGTGATGTTTGGAGGAGGATTTAGTGGTGGTGTTCCATGCATCTGCTGTCTTTGACTTCTGGTGGTAGAGGATGATTGGAAAGTGCAACTTGACAGGGCTGGAGTTGAGAGCACTTAAATCTGCCAGGCATCCCATGAGTGATTTCAGGAACCAGTCACCCATTTATAACATTGTTCCTATGGGAAAATCGGTTCTGACTTGCAAAGTTTCTACTTACAATGCGGATCTCAGGAATCAATTGTGGCGGAAGTCCAAGGGCTACATGTATTCAAAGGAAGGCGCCTTGCTGAGTTGCTGCAGTGCATCTAGTATATGGTGCACATTGCTGCCACTGTGCTGGAGGGAGTGAATGGATGCAAGTAATGCAGACTGTTTTGTCTTGAGGCAAAACAATCAAGTTTTTATTCTGTTCTTTTTCTAGTGTGCGATTCTTTCACCTGCATTCAAAGTGAGGGAATTTTCTATCACAGATTTGGTTCCGTTTCCAATTTCCATGAGGTGGAATTCTCCTGCTGAGGAAGGGCTTGGGTAAGCATCCATTTCCAGCTTCTAAATCATTTAGCATCTTGTGTCTTGGGTGTCTGAAATTACAAGTCTCTTCAGTTTCCCACATACAATTATCAGGGGTCTTTGTATTACGTTAGCGGAAAAAGGTAGAGCAATAATCATCTATTATCACAGTTTAGATTGCTTAAATGCCTGGTATCTATTGATAGTGATGGAGACAATATGAGCACAGTTCTTGCGCTCCATCAACCTTTACTGCAAATTCTTCAGTCAGGGCAGAATCAGCTTGCCTCTGGCTCCTGAGTTGGAATGCCTGACCCTTGCTCTTGTGACTCTTGGGTGATGTACCAGAGGGCTGTCAACAATCTTGGAACCATATCTTAACACAAGTCCCAGAGAACAAAAGTGAAGAAACTAGGGTGACAAAGTTGTCCGGTAATCTGTTGTATATGAGAAATGGACTTGTGGTCTGTACATCTTTTTTCTTAATTGATGGTTTCTGCTGCTGATTAATTCCTGAATTTCTCCACAAATGCGTTCACTATTCTTCTGCCAAACCACTTGCTATTCCAGAATAATACCAGAAAATAAGTAACCCCTATCCACTATCAACACTCCACTTTCAAACCTTCTCCATTGACCCTTTCAGCCTCACTAAGTACAAGGAACTCATGTAGCCAAAATTGTGACTGTCCACTCAGCTTCCTCCACCACATTCCTTCTCCTTTCCCAACCTGTAATGCTAATCTTTCCAAAATATTTACGAAAAACGAAATTCTGGAATACTCCTGTCCAGCAGCATCAAGGGTATGTGTTAATGTTTGTTGACTCATACTCTCTACAGATGCTGCTGGACCTCTTGAGTATTTCCGTCATTTTCTGTTTTTTATTTCTGGTTTCCTGCATCTGCAGTAGTTTAGTTTTGTGTTCCCAAAACGGTTTCCCCTTTTCTAGTCCAAAACCCACACTTGTGTCTTGTTTCTCTCCTACTATTCTTCAGTGGCTTCGACTATTGTTTGGCAATAAGGCATGCTATTGTCACTAATCTGCCTGGTACCTAACTTTCCTTCCTAGTCCTATGTACCTCAGCTGAGCTTCCAACTCTATATTTGTTCCATCACAACATTCTCCTACTACTACTGTAGCATTAATACTGCCTCAGCCTATCTACTTCACAACTATAAACCATGTCTTTGCCATCACCAGATTCTTATTCCAGTATTCTCCTGACTACCCTCCTATCCCCATGCTTTGGCAACTTCATCTCATCCAAAACTACTCTGCCTGCATTCAGCCCTGTGTTCGCTATCTTGCATTCACTCCAGGTTTTCCCAACTCCAAATATGTGCGGGTTAGGTTGATTGGCCATTGTAAAATTGCCCCTTAGTGTCCTGAGGTTTGTAGCTTAGAGGGATTAGCGGGTAAAAATATGTAGGGATATGGGGGTAGGGCCTGGGTGGGATTGTGGTCGGTGCAGACTCAATGGGCCGAATGGCCTCTTCCTGCACTGTAGGGTTTCTATGATTTCTATGAACTCCTCCAACCTAAAATTCTCATCTTTCTGTTTCAATCTCTCATTACCTTTTCCACCTGCCCTACCCTTCTCCAACCTGGCAACCCTTCTAAGAGCTCTTTGTTCCTCCAAAATCGGCCTCTCTTCTGCTCTTCCTCTCTTTGTACTAGCATTGGAATATGTGCCTTCAATCATCTAGGCTCTGCAATCTTGAAATTTCCTCCCTATGCCTCTACCTACAAATATAAGAATTATGAGCAGGAGTAGGCCAGTTGGCTCTTCGAGCCCGTTCTGCATTCAATAAGGTCATGGCTGATCTGATTGTGGTCTGAAATCCACTTTCCTTCCTACACCTTGTCAATCAAGAATCTATCTAATTTAGCCTTAAAAATATTCAATGTCCTTGCCTCCTCCACTCTGGGGATGACAGTTCCACAGACTCACGGCCTTCAGAAAGAAAAAAATTCCCCCTCTGTTTAAAAATTAGTCTCCTATTTTAAGGTGGTGTCCCTCAGTTTTCATCCCTTTTGCAAGGGGAAACATCCTTCCAGCATCCACCCTGTCAAGTTTCCTCAGGATCTTGTGTTTCAGAATCTTCTAAACTCCAATGGATGAGGCCCAACCTGTCTGTCCTTCCCTTATAGAATAACTTCTCATTTTGCCTCCAATGCAGTTATGTCCTTTCTTAAATGAGACCAAAGCTATTCACACTACTCCAGATAAGGCTCACCAATATCTTCTACAACTGTAGCAAAAACATCTTTGTTTAACATTCCATTCCCCTTGCAATAAATGAAATAATTCAATTTGCTTTCCTAATCACTTGCTGTAACTACATATTAATTTTGTCATTTATCTACCAGGCCATCCATATCCCTGAGTTATGCAATTTCTCCCCGTTTAAATAATTTGTTGCATTTTTATTCTCCCTGTGGACAATTCCACATTTTCTCTCGTACTCCATCATCTGCCAAATTTTTGAACACTCACTACCTATCTATATCTCTTTGCAGAAGAACAAATATGCAGGGAGATTGGGAAGACTTGCAGGAGTAATAGGGTTGTCATAGTAGAGAATTTTAATTTTCCTTACATAGACTGGGACTGCCATAGCGTTAAGGCAGTGGTTCCCAAACTTTTTTCACTGGGCCGCACTTTCGGAATAAAAATTGGCTCGTGCCAAATTTTTTATTGATAAATACATTCAAAAACACAAAAGAACTCCTAGCAGTGCTTGATTCATAACATAGAACACAACTACTTTATAATATGATCATGGGACATCCAGAAAGTATAAAACAATGCTTGTTTAAATGTTTCTTTGATTGTCCTTGAATCTTCCCGCCACACTTGCCATCCTCTCTTGCCGCACCAGTGTGGCGCACCGCACCCTTTGGGAACCACTGCGTTAAGGATTTAGATGGGGTGGAATTTAAGTGTGTTCAGGAAAGTTTCCTCAGGCAGTATGTGGAGGGTCCTACTTGGGAAAGGGCAAAATTTGACCTACTCGTGGGAAATAAGGCAGGGCATGTGACTGAAGTGATGGTGGGGCACCACTTTGGGATTAGTGACCATAGTTCTATTAATTTTTTAATAGTTATGGAAAGGGACAAAACTGGTCCACAGGTGCAAGTTCTAAATTGGAGCAAGGTGAATTTTGATGAATTTAGACAGGAGCTTGCAAGGGTTGATTGGAGTAGCTTGTTTGAGGGCAACGGGACCTCTGGCAAGTGAGAGGCCTTTAAAAGTGAAATAGCTAGAGTTCAAGGTCTATATGTTCCTGTTAGGGTGTAGGGCAAGGCTGGCAGGAGTAGGGAACCCTGGATGACAAAACATTTTGAGGTTTTGGCCAGGAAAAAGGAGGAAGCATGACTCAGGTACAAGCAGCTGGAATCAAGGGATTGTCTGGAGGTGTGCAGGGGATACAGAATTACACTCGGAAGGAAATTTAGGAGGGCAAAAAGGGGGCATGAGGTATCTTTGGCTGAGAGGATTAAGGTGAATCCAAAGGGATTCTTTAGTATATTAGAGGAAAAAGAATAACTAGAGAGAGAATAGGACCCCTCACGGACCAAAGTGGACATATTTGTGGAACTGCAGGAGATGGTAGAGGTTCTCGATGAATATTTCTCCTGTATTTACCGTGGAGAAAGACATGAAGACTTGGGAACCTGGGAAAGTTAATGGCGATATAATGGGGACAATTCGCATTACAGTAAAGGAGGTGATGGACATATTAAAATGTATGAAGGTGGATAAATCTCCTGGCCTTGACCTGATATATCCAAGAGCACTGCGTGAGGCTAGAGAAGAAATTACGGGAGCCCTGGCTGAGATATTTGCATCATTGTTAGCCATGGGTGAGGCACCTGGAGAGTAGATTGGAGGGTAGCAAATGTTGTGCCTTATTTAGGAAGGGCTGCAAAGAAAAACCTGGCAATTATAGACTGGTAAGCCTAACCTCTGTCATTGGTAAGTTACTAGAGAGGATTCTGAGGAATAAGATATACAGACATTTAGAAAGGCAGGGTTTGATTAGGAGTAGTCAGCACAGCTTTGTGCGTGGGAAATCCGGCCGTACAAATTTGTTCTTTGATGAAGTGACCAGGAAGATGGTTGAGGGAAGGGCGGTAGACAGTCTATACTCCAGTTCACATGGTACGCTGCTCTGGAAGGTTAGGTCACATGGAATCCAGGGAGAGCTTGCAAATTGGATATACGATTGGCTTGACGGTAGGAAGCAGAAAGTAATGATGGAAGGATGCTTGTCAGATTGGAGGCTTGTGACTAGTGGTGTGACTCGGGTCTGCGCTGAGCCCATTGCTGTTTGTTATTTATATCAATGATTTGGATGAGAATGTACAAGGCATGATCAGTAAGTTTGCAGATGGCAGACACTAAAAGAGGTGGTATTGTATACAGAGAGGAGGAAGGTTATCCAAAATTGCAGTAGGATCTTGTTCAGTTGGGGAAGTGGGCTGAGAAATTGCAAATGGAGTCCGATTATAGATAAATGTGAGGTGTTGCATTTTGGAAAGTCAAATCAAGGTGGGACTTCCACAGTGAATAGTGGGACCTTGGGGGAGTATCGTGGAGCAGAGGGACCTTGGAGTTCAGGTGCATGGTTCTCTAAAGATGGAGTCATGGGTAGATAAGGCAATGAAGAAGACTTTTGCCGTGCTGGCCTTCATCAGTCGGGGCATTGAGTGTAGAAGTTGGGAAGTTATGTTGCAGTTGTACAGGACATTGGTGAGACCGCATCTGGAGTATTGTGTTCAGTTTTGGTCACCTTGCAATAAGTAAGCTGTTATTAAACTGGATAGAGTGCAGAAGAGATTTGCAAGGATGTTGCCAGGACTCGAGGGACTGAGTTATGGGGAGAAATTGGACAGGTTAGGATTTATTTTCTTTGGAGCACAGGAGACTGAGGGGTGATCTTATAGAGGTCTATAAGATCATGAGAGGCATGGATAGGGTGAATGCACTGTCTTTTTCCCAGTGTTGGGGAATCGAGAGCTAGAGGGCATAGATTTCAAGTTGAAAGGGGAAAGAATTAATGGGAACCAGAGGAGCAACTTTTTTTACACAGGATTGTGCATATGTGGAATGAGCTGCCAGAGGAAGTGGTTGAGGCATTGATATTGACAACATTTAAAATGTATTTGGACAGATACATGGATAGGAAAGGATTAGAGGGATGTGGGCCAAATGCAGGCAAATGGGGTTGGCTTAGATGGGCATTTTGGTTGGCATGGAACAGGTTGGGCCGAAGGGCCTGTCCCCATGCCATAGATTCTATGATTCCTTATGTCCCTTTTTCCTCCCCCTCTTAACTTGAAAGATACTCATTATTAAAATGCACCCTCGTGAAGATCCACTTTGGTTCAGTGTCAATTTTTTTATTCTCTGTTAAAGGCTATATATGATTTCAAGCTAATATTTGATCTAATTTTCCTCATTTTCTTATATAAAGTTAACCAATGAGCGAAAAAATATTTTCGAGATCTAAAGTATATTGTGGATGCAAGTAAATATTTTGTTGTTAGACTTCTGTATTAACATTTATACCATCATTACATGTAATTTTCCTCAGTTCAGTGATTTGTTTGGAGAATAATTAGTATATTTAATTTAATATCTGATTTTAATTTTTTTACAGTGATTGTGAGGTGTTCCCCAAGAACCATGCAGCACCATTCTCCAAAGTTCTTACTTTCTACAGGAAAGAATCCTTCAATCTTGAAGCAATTTACAGTTGTCCCAAGGAGTTACCTTATCCTGACCCAAAAATTGGTGAGATGTAGTAATACTTGTGTTTTCTCTAAAGGCAGTTTTCATGTTGAGAGGCAAGTTTCCACATTTTAAATAAGGTTCTTTGGTGGATGTTAAAACTATACTGGAGTTTAATGGATGTCCTTCCCATGAGGCTCAGGTATGGTTTCTTGGGGCGAGGTAGAGAATCTTTAAAGATCTCTCCAAACTGTACTTTCATGCTTCTCCCATACTTTTAAAGGGATTGACTTAGAACAATATTTTGATCCATTTCCCTGTAGGACCATTCAAGCAAGTGCTGTAGTGAAATATTGAGTTAAAGTTAATGTGAATGAACAAATGGCCAAAGTCCAGTGTATTGCCATGTGTGGTACATAGAGGGTGAATATGATGAGCAGTGTACTAGAAAGTTATGTTCTCTTCAAACAATGGGATATACCATAAACCTGTCCTTGCAAATCATCCAGGCTCACGGAGTTGCTATAACATTCTTCACTCTGAAACTAACTATAGTCTTGGGAGATAGTGTGGGGAGGGCAAAACGCAGTCAATAGATGTAATAGGCTGACTTGGTAGTTCTGCAGTCCAAGTTCCAAGTAGGGAAGGAGTTTGGCTACAACTGCCACCATACCTTTTTGTTCCAGGAAGCCACAATAACAATGAAGAGATGCATGTTCAAAATAGATTGGTAATGTTAGCTGAAGCATGTAAGGCTCAGATCAGTCTACCCTAAGGAACCATCCAGGCCCAAAGTCATCCTTTGTTTCATTCAGTGATGGAAGTTGACCAAAATGAAGTGTAAATTGGGTGAAAATTTAGGACAGCGTTGTGTAACTTTATTGTTTGCAAGGAGATATTTGATGTGCATTGTTTAGAAGTATAATTTACTATGATAGATGCTCTTGTGTTCATATCTTCTCACTAGAGTATTAATCAATCCACCCTCTGAAGCATAGAATAGCATGTGAGGACACTTGTGAGAATAGTCATAGCCAATTAGTTGGTACTGTCAAATAAGGGTTTTACTGGAATCTAATTGAAAGGCTGATCCAATGATCTGAGACATGAGTTCCGAATCCATCTTGCAGCTGTAGAATTTAAATCCAGAATTAAAAGCTAATACCAGCAATAGTAATGACCATGAAACTAGCAGTTGTCCTAAAAACGCGCCTAATTCACCTTCAGGGAAGAAAATTTGCATAATGGTCTGGCCTATTATGACTCCAGATCCACAATAATATGGTTGCCTCTTAACTGAAGTAAACTACTACTCTGATGTAGCATAGTAAGGCACTCAGTTGTATTCATAAAGGTGAATCATACTAGTACCATTGTGAGGACAATAGGGTAGCCAGTAAACACTGGTGGCTCTGCTAATGAAGTCCATACCCTGTGACAAGTATTTAAAAAAATTATAATTTATCCACCCCAAATTATGTTGTATATCTAGACATTGAATAGCAAAAGTAAACTCCCGAGGATTTGAATGCGTACTGAAGAGAACTGTAATTATACTCTGAGACTAGCTACGGTGGGCCTGAAATTTGTATTCCCTATAAAAATACTAGTAATGCTCAAGCCATTACATACGACATTAATATGAAGAGGGGGAGCATTTTGATGTACAAATTTTTAGTAAATTTTCATTTATTATTTAGGTTACTTTACCATTCAGAAAGTGGTTCCTCAAACTGATGGGTCCAGTTCTAAGGTGAAAGTCAAAGTACGGGTTAACATTCATGGTGTCTTCGGTGTATCCAGTGCCTCACTGGTGGAAGTGCAGAAATGTGAAGAGACGGATGATGTTCCAATGGAAACTGATCAGCAATCCCAGACGAATCTAAAAGAAGATGAGGTATTCTTAGCTTGCGTTGTCTTGCTCTTAATGAAATGGTTTTGTGAACGATGTTTATATCTGGCTGCCACTTGAATTCTTGACCACCTATGCAATTTGACAAGTGAAATCATCTTTGTGACGATGTTGAATGTTATCAATTCAGCAATAGTAATCATTCACTAGTTTGCTGGCTAAAATTAAGCCCCAATTTATTATTCCCCCACCACCACCACTAAAAACCAAACAATCCACCTCTCCCTCAAAGTTACTAAGCACCCTCCGTACCTGAACAAATGGACTTCTTGGCTTGGTGTGCATTGGCGCATGATTATTTAACACTCTGATTTTCTAGATGAATGTGATTGATCTTTGTTCTGTATTTGCACACATCAACAACATTGGGACTCTTGTGTGGATTAATGTAGATTGGGACAAATGCCCTGCACCAAAACTAGTACTGAGTTTGAACAAGTGATGTGCTCATTACTGAGGCTTAAGGATTAAAGTTTTGATCCTATTGCAATCTCCCCCATCCCCTGATCAAAACAACTACTAGTCTGCGTCATGTTTGTTTATGCAATGATGGAATGTGAAGCTGAAATTTTTTGTTCTCTTCAGAGTAAGATGCAAATTGACCAGCAGGAAGAGCCAGCTCATGGAGATGGTAATCACCCACCAGGTTCAACAGAGAATCAGAAAAATGAAATTGATGAAATGGAGGTAATTTTTGTGATCCAGTTTATGATTTTAAATTGTGAATGTCGTTATGTATTATTCCAGTGATTATTAAAGGATCAATGGACCCTTTCTGAGCATAAATCTCTGTGCTTAAATTTTCTGTGGAAAACAAATATAGAAAATCTTTATCACAAGTGATTTGACCATTTTTATCGTATTGAAGGTGGTAATGAACCTCCTTGACCTGCTGCAGTCTGTGGTGCAGATACGTCCACAGCGGTGTTGGATATGAACTCGCAGGATTTTAACCCAGCAATGTGAAGGCACAGTGATGTATCTAAATAGGTGGTGTCATTTGGAAGGGAACTTGCAGGTAATGGTGTTCCCATGCACCTGCTGTCAAAGAAGCCTTGGCAAGTTGCTGTAGGGCATTTTGTTGGGAGATGGTGTACGCCGCAGCCATGAGGTTCTAATAGTTGTGGAAGAGTTGCCAGTCAAGTGCTTTGCCTTGGATAGTGTTGAGCTTTTTGTGGGTTCTTGGAACTGCAAGGTGAAATTATCCATCACAGTCCTGATTTATGGTTTGTAGGTAGTCAAAGGCTTTGGCAAGTTACCCAGCTTCTGACTACTTGCATTCGCAATGTTTGGGTGGCTACTCGAGTTAAATTTCTCGTCAATGGTGACTTCTCACTCCCAGGATATTGATGGTAGGGGATTTGATGAAGGTAATACTGCTGAATGTTAAGAGGAGGTTGTGTTGCACAATGTTGCTTTGCCATTCATCAACCAAAGCCTGAATGCTGTCCTGATCTTGCTGCATGCTGTCTTAGATTGGAATTGCAAATGGAACTGAACAACTATCTGAACATTCTCACTTCTGACCTTGGTGATGGAGGGAATGATGGAAAGAACTGAAGTTAGTTGGTCCTAGGACATTGTTCTGAGGAACTCCAGCAGTGATTCTTGGAGCTAAGATGATTAGCCTCCAACAGCCATGTCCATTTTCCTTTGTGCTTGGTGTGATTACAACGAGTGAAGAGTTATTCCCCCTTGATTCCCATTGATTTCAATTTTATTAGGACTCCTTGATGCACATTTTGTCAAAGGCACTTGCTCACCTTGCCTCTGGAATTTGGCCTTTTGGCCTCTTTTGCACCAAGGCTATAATTGGGTCTCGGCCAGCTAGCTGACTCTGGCAAAACCCAGAGGGGTGCGATTTGATAGTGTCATCAATGACACCTTCTGTCACTTAGCTGCTGATTTGAGTAGACTGATGGGATGATAATTGGCTGGATCAGATTTGTCCCTTTTGCAGGTAGGAGATAACTGGGCAAATTTCCACTTTCAGGTTGATGCCAATGTTGTAAGTGCACTGTACAACTTGGCTAGAGACTCAGCTAGTTCCAGATCTCTCATTTTCTATGTATGTCGGAATCCATAGACTTTATCTGTTCATAGTTTTATTGATATCACATGTAGTGAATCAGATTAGCTGAATACTGGCAATTGTGATGCTACAAAGCTCAGAAGAAGATCGAGATGGGTCATCCCCTCTGAATTTCTGCCCAAAGATGATTGCAAACACTTCAATCTGGCCTTTTGCACTCGGGCACTGAGCCACTCATGGTGGACATTGGAGTCCAGCACCCAGAATGCATTGTCTGTCTTTCCAGTGCTTTCTCCAAATGGTGTTGAATGTATTAAGTTGATCTTTCTTTACACCCTAGCTATGACTGTAACACTACATTCTGCACTCTCTCCTTCTCTATAAACGGTATGTCTGTATAGTGCGCAAGAAACAATATTTTTCGCTATATGCTGATACATGTGACAATAATAAATCAAATTAAATGTGGAAGAGTATAGATTCATGAGCTGAAGGGAGGTGATGATCAGCAATGTGTTTCCTTTCTCATATTTGGTCAGAATTTGACACCAAGTTACAAAGAAGTTGAGGGATAGGTGACCAGAAGTTTGAAAGTAGTAGTTTGTAAGGAGGGGTTGGACAGTGCTGGGAAGTTTAAGGAGAGAATTGTAGAGGATGTAGTCATGGTAGTAGAATGTGTGGATACTAACGATGGGGCAAAGAGAATCTGGAATGTGCATGACTAGAAGTGGAAAATTGTAGGCAATGTTCCTCCTAAACTGTTCACCTCCATGAAGCAAATTGAAGGCACTGTGCAAGCTATACACAAATTTGTTCCCTGTAAGACACTACATGACCATGCACTGGGAGCATTGGTTGTAGGGCTCGAAGATTAGCTATAGGGAGGTGCGAAGTAGTTGAACATGGTAAAAATTTTAAAACTGAGGCATTAATGGTGTTAATACTCTTCCTTCCTGTGCGTCGCCACCTACTTTCAGCAACTCTTTCCTCACCCACCCACCTGCTATAAGTTTATATCTTCCTCCTTACCTATTGCCTGTCTATCACCAGCTTGGGGCTGGGTGAAGAACCAGGAAACCAAGTTTACCATAGGGCATACTTTACAATTTTCTGTTTGCTAATGACTGTGTGCTTACTGCTGGTTCAGAGCAGGGTGTGTAGTGTAGCATGAACTCTTCCTGCAATTAATATGAACTTCGGCCTTGCAATCGTTGCAAAGAAAACTGAAATAACTTACAAACCTATCTCAACCAAGGTTTCAGTCCATGATCGGAACGTGTCCGCAGTGAATAATTTCACCTTGCTTGGAAGCACACACCCTCACAAGATGTCCAAGAATTGCCAAAGGAAGTATAGCCTTTGCAGACTTTGAACATCTGTTGGAGAACAAAGAGAAAGACTGTCTACCAAGCAGTTTGTAGAGCAAATACTTGTTCTATCTGCTTTATGCGTCATGCCAAGAAGCTAAAACACTTTTACTTGAGTTGCCTTCAAAAACTTCTGAAGATAAGATGGCAGAACAAAATGTCAGACATTCGGGTGCTCTGTACTGAAGCTGGCATGCCAGGTATCCGCATTATATTGAGAGTTGGGCTGGTCACATAGCCAGAACATCATCACCCTTACCAAAGCGAATCTTCTATTGAGAGCGAGTCTGGTGTGCATCCATGGCAGTCAAAGGAAGTGCCCTGTGGGCACACTGAAGACTTTAGTGTACAATGTGTCACCTGGGGAAGCTCGCCCAGGATCGCTGCATCTGGCGCAACTAAATGGAAACAAATCTTCCTTCTTCAAAAGTATATGCGTACTAGAACCAGAGAGAAATTGCTGGGAGAGGATATTTTGAGCCAGCAACCCATTCAAACTCATTGTCAGCAGTATACTGCCATATTTGCAGCAATACCTTTTTGACACAGTTCAGCCTTGGCAATCCTGTATGTAACCACCAGACACACCAGAATATGGTCTTCACCTCCAAAAGGACTACAAGACCACTGGCTTAGTCCTGTTCACCACCTTCCCTTCGCCTATTTACCACTTTCTCATCAATCCATTACATTATTCTCGTTGGTAACAGTAGGAGAAACTTCCTTAAATAGTTCCATAATAAATATGAGCTTAAGAATTTATAACGGGCAGAGAAGGTTGACATGTTAAAATTATATTCAAGCTGTATTTTTTTTAAAATGAACCTGTGACTTTGAAATAGGAATTGAAATATGTCACACAGCTTAATCATAACTCTACTACATCTGAAAGCACATTTAAGAACTAAAATATATGAAATAAGAGCAGGAATAGACTAGAGGCTGCCATCCCCACCTCACACCAAAGCATGCTCCACCATTAAGTGCAGTCATGGCTGATCTACTTTCCCACCCTCTTGTCTTATCCCTTGATTTCCTGAGATTTCAAGAATGTATCTGCCTCAGTTTTGGGAATATTCAACACTCGGGCATCCACAATGCCCTGGGATGCAAATTGAAATTCGGCATTCTTGCATTTGTCCTGAGTGCAAAACAAAAAGCTTTGACAACATACCTCTCTTTAATACAATAATAGTGCACACCATGGAGAATTGCAAAAATTCACAACTCTTTCTGCTCATCTCCGTCCTAAATGTCAAGCCTTTTATCCTGAAACTGTGACCCTGTTTTCTTGATTTCCCCAGCGTCCTGCATTGACCATGTCAAGTCCCTTGAGTACAACATTAAGAAAAGTTATAAATAACACAAAATTGATTATTTGCTGCATTTTCTTTAGACCGGTGAAACTGCTTCAAAGGAAGATAAAAATAGAGACCAGCCACCCCAGGCAAAGAAGGCAAAGGTCAAAACAAAGACTGTGGACCTACCCATAGACAGCAGTCTGCAATGGCAGTTGGATCAGCAACTACTGAATATTTTCATTGAATCTGAGGTAGGAAATATAATGGCATCTTTATTTAAAATGTAATAACTCTAGAAATCAAAAATATATTATTTTAAGTCACTTTGTAGGATAGAACTTAAATATTGCTGTAAAGAGACATGTTACTGAGATTTGGAGCATATATGGAGTTGGGACAGCTAACCATAGAATCTCTGTAGTGCAGAAGGAGGCTATTCGGCCCATCAAGTCTGCAACTCTGAAAGCACGTCTTACTCGGGCTCACCCATTTTCTTGTAATCCTGTGCATTTATCATTGCTAGTCCACCTAACATGCACTTCTTTGGACTATGGGAGGAACCTGGAGCATCCGGAGGAAACCCATGCAGACACTGGAGTTGTGAGGCAGCAGTGCTAGCCACTGTGCTGTAACAGAATAAATAGCAAGCTGGCTACAAAACAGATGAGGAGAGTTGGGGTTAAAGATAATTATTCAGATTGGTGGTCCACTGCCTTTCTGTATTTGTTTTCATTAGGGATTAGTGTTGCAAAGGGTTCAGCTGAACAGAGTTACTGCGTATTTTTTGTGTCTTGGGAAATGCAATTTTAATTTCAACTGGATAGATGTTATGCAATTATGAAATTATTTAAATATTTTAATTTTTATCTTTCCATTTAGGGTAAAATGATTATGCAAGATAAACTTGAAAAGGAAAGAAATGATGCAAAAAATGCACTGGAGGAATATGTGTATGAAAGTAGGGAAAAACTAGGTGGAATATATGAAAAGTTCGTCAGTAAAGAGGTAAGAATTTGGTTAGTGATATGTTATTTGTACACGAGGAATAAAATTGGAGAGTTCTATAACTTTCCTCCTCTGAGGACATTGACCATGGATATCCATTGGATTGGTCCATGATTATGCGCTCCTGCTGTTGTATTGGAAGGATTTACAGGCTTGCAATCACTCTGTTTGGCCACATGATGAGCGCACCATCCATTGCTACCAAGTCCTGAAGTGTGATTTAATCCCGAGCTTCAGGATATTGAATTTGATGATCAGCCATGATCAAAATGAATGGCGGAGCAGGCTTGAAGGGCTGAATAACCTACTCTACTTCTAGTTTCTATGTTTCTAATGCCTATTTCTTGAATTTATCTCCACTATAAATAAAGTGAAGGGTACCAAAAATGTTCTCCCTCAGTGTAAATGCAAGGATTGCAGCGCATTTATAAAAAAAAAGGTAAATACGCACAACCCTCATGTTGTCATACAACCATAGAAACTAGAAGCAGGAGTAGGCCATTCAGCCCTTCAAGTCTGCTCCGCCGATCATTTTGATCATGGTTGATCATCGAATTCAATTTCCTAATCTCTTCCCCCCCCCCCCCCCCCCCCCCCCCCCCCCCCCCACACACACACACACACACACACCCACGTTCTCCCTCATACCCCTTGATCCCTTTAGTCCCAAATGCTGCATCTAATTTCTTCTTGAAAACGTTTTGGCCTCAATTAAATTCTGTGGTGGTGAATTCCACACATTCACCACCCTCTAGGTGAAGAAATTTCCCCTCACCTCAGTTGTAAAAAAATTTACCCCTTATTCTCAAACTATTACCCCTAGTCCTGGACTCCCCCAGCATTGGGAACATTATTTCTGAATCTACTCTGTCTAATCCTGTTGGAATTTTATAAGTTTCTATGAGATCTCCTCTCACTCTTCTAAACTAGTGAATATAATCCTAACCAACTTAGTCTCTCCTTATATGACAGACATGCCATCCCAGGAGTCAGCCTGGTAAACCATCGCTGTACTCCCTCTATAGCATGAACGTCTGCAAATAATGGCACCATAACTGGACTGAATACTCCAGGTGTGGCCTCACCAACGCCCTATACACACTATCACAACACTGTCCCTCTACAACCTTATCAGGATATATTTGGCTGTTCCTTGTCTCAGCTCCTGCTTGGAAGCCAGTACTATTGCAGACAACAATGGGAAATAAGTTAGAAATAAATAAAATAGACATAATTAACTACTATATTTTTAGCAAATGCTTCTTTGCTTCTCTTATGCCATATTCCAAATTGGACCTCCGTGCTCTGAAATGCATTGTCAAAACATTTCTGTATCTTGTTAGTTCTGTCAAATTTCTTATGATGGGAGAAGTAGTTCTTCTGCCAATTGTAAGAAAGGAACAATATAATTCCAAAAAAGTTGGACAAAATATCCAAACAATACTTGGGTAGCACACTATTTAAATTTTTAATTAGGAGTGCCAAACTCTTCTCTCATCCCTACAGTGCAGATGGACATTTCGGTTCTATGATTGCAAATTGTGTAAATTTGTGATGAAGTTTTGATGGTTTTTATTTCTCAAATTTAAATAGAGAAGTGACATTCGGTGTGGTACTGGGTGATATAATGCACCTCGGGTATGTTTAGAATTATGGGATTTTAGCTTCTGTTTCTGAGACCACAACCATTTTTTAAAAACTCCTTTCTGTTGGGATATCCATTTTCACTTTCCATGAATATCAAGGATGCATAATGTTACAAAATCCAACTTATCGTTGAATTGGGAACTACAAATCTCCACAGGCTATGCACATGCTCAGGCTGGAGCTGTTCAGACCACTGACCATGGCCCTGTGCACCTGGGTGAAGGAAGGTTTTCTTTAAAAGAAAAACTGTGCAAAAAACTTATTGGGTGACCCAAGACTAGACAATTGTATTGGAGAAGTTTCCCAGAAAGGAGGCAGGAAGAGGTTCCAAAGGAAGTCACAGACAGAGGAGCAGAGAAAGAGACTCCCAAGTGGAAAAAGAGTTCTGGTTGGCAGACTCAATGGTGAGGGCTCAGGAGAAGCCTTGGAGATTGAAAAGGAAACAGAAAGTTCCTGATTCTGTGCTGCAGGCCATTGGGACAACGGTACTCCTTTGAACCATGATGTGGAGATGCTGGCATTGGACTGGGATGGGCACATAAGAAGTCTCTCAATACTAGGTTAAAGTCCAACAGGTTATTTGGTAGCATGAGCTTTCGGAGCGCTGCTCCTTCATCAGGTGAGTCTGATGAAGGAGCAGCGCTCCGAAAGCACATGCTACCAAATAACCTGTTGGACTTTAACCTGGTGTTGTGAGACTCCTTTGAACCAGTAGTGTTCTGCTCGATGCAACCGAAGAGCTGTGTTATGCTTGCATTTATGTTGGAGTGCAGACTTGGGAATCCAGGGGAATGGAGTCTCAGGAGATAAAACTGAAGCCCTGCAAGGTGGCCCGTTGTTGAGGCAGTCTCCAAAATGACTGAGAGAATTCCAAGATTAGATTTTCAAAGGTGAAGACTGAAATCCCTTGAATGAGTTTCAACGAAATTAGTTGACTGATTAATTTACTGACATCTGGGTGGGTTGATGAGAAATCTGTGGGATTTGTCTTGGTCACATTTGCTATTCAATATTTAGTGAGTGTTAAACCACAATATGCCTGTTAATTCATTTGTACCTCCTTTTTACGCTGAATGTTAGAGTATAAACAGTAAGTAGTCTCACAACACCAGGTTAAAGTCCCAACAGGTTTATTTGGTAAGATGAGCTTTCGGAGCGCTGCTCCTTCTTCAGGTGAGTGCCAACGCCAGCAACTCCACATTATTTAGAGTATAAAGGTGGATATTGTAAATTGTTTTATCTTCCTGCTCTTGTATAGGAAAGTTTATTTGTCCAAAAACTAGAATTTAGTGGCTTTATTCTCTTAGTGGGTGTCTTGAATCTCAAACTCTCGTCTACTTTAAACAAAACGTTATTAGTCCCTATTCGGATTATACCAAAATCTTGAGATGATCCTGAATCAGAATATGTAACAGCCTTGGGGTGAAATATGAAAATGGGCATGAGTAAAATTCTCAAGTAGCTCGAAATATACTGCCAAATGTTTAGTGAATATCTGCATTAATATTTGTGAATCTTTATTTTTGTACTGCTAACTTGAAAGAAAAAATGTTTTGACTGCGGGCTACCAAATTTAATTTGTATTAAAATCTGATTGCCCCCCCAATTGGTGGAAGCGCCCTGGCCCTTTACCTGCTGAGGTGTGGGGACCAACATGAGAACTTTTCTGTTTTCTCTCTCTCCTCTCTCCTTCACTATCTCTCTTTCTCTCTTTTCTCCGCTCACTAGTTTATAGCCTGGGATGTTTGGGTGCTCGGGTTCTCCAGCAGCGTTCCTCTGCCTTTTTGTTTTTTTATTATTACTGTCATTACCGGTGCAATTAGACGAGACTTGGGCGGGGTGGGTGCCGGGGGTACCAGGGGCTTGTCCCCTGGCCACTGGAATGTACACTGCATGGATCTGTATCTGTGTTTGCTTGCTATGTAAGATATAAGAAAATTTTCAATAAACATATCAAAAAAACAAATCTGGGAATTAAAACACATCCTGTGAATTAATATTAAGGTATTGATTTCTGCATGTCAATATGAAGCTTTCTATTAAATCTTAGGAACAAAGCAAATTGAGCCTTCTGCTGGAAGACACAGAAAACTGGTTGTATGAAGATGGCGAGGATCAGGGGAAACAAGTCTATATCGATAAATTGACCGAATTGAAGGTATATTTGTATGAATTGTATAAATATTTCTTTAACATGCAGCGAAACAAAACTTGGTAGTGTATTACTGAAGTTAAAACTTTTCCCCTACTTTGTGCCATACATTTGTAGGAGTAGAATTTCTCTGCCAATAAAACTCTATTCATACTATGTATTAATTTCTGTTTGACTAGAGTGTACTGTCACGTTAACCTAAAGGTGAACACGAGAAAAATCTTAAAAGCATGGTCCTTAAAAACAATCAGCAGCTCATTTTGCTGTGTTTTTTCCAGTGGGGTAGGAGTTAGCAATAAAACTTCAGGAAGTGTCTATTTTGAAACCTAAGCTGCCAAATGTGTGTAAGCAGTATAGAACCATTTTAATATCGCAAAACATCCCAATGCAATAAGTGAAGTATTTGCAAGATAACAGCAGAACAGGAAGATCACTGAAATAGATGATGAATTAAAAATATGGTGAACAGAAAAGGGCATCCAAGAATACAAATTTCAGCTCAGAGCAATAAGATATCTGACATGGGCTGGCACAGTGGTTAGCGCAGCTGTTTCACAGCGCCAGGGACCTGGGTTCGATTCCCAATTTGGGTGACTGTGTGGAGTTTGCACATTCTCCCCGTGTCTGCGTGGGTTTCCTCTGGGTGCTCCAGTTTCCTCCCACAGTCCAAAGATGTGCAGGTTAGGTGGATTGGCGATGCTAAATTGCCTTTTAATGTTTGGGGGACTAGCTAGGGTAAATGCATGGGGTTAAGGGGATCGTGTTTGGGTGAGATTGTGGTTGGTGCAGGCTCGATGGGCTGAATGGCCTCTTTCTGCACTGTAGGATTCTATGATTCCAACTGCAAGCTATAGACCCCATGCAAGTTAGCAATTTAATATGCTCCATTAGAATATGTTATGGTTGAAGTGCTGCAGGTACTGAACATGTCATGGAGATAGCTGTTGCTGGAGTCTGACTAATCAACAGCCAGTTTTGCTGCTAACTGTCTACAGGCTGTGGCAATCTACCTGTCTCTACAACAATAAGATATCGTCAGTGTGCTGTCTGCTTTGGGGCCACTACAGCAAATGTGTGAATAGGGACTATACTGTTACTGAAAATTAAAATCGGTTTCCTTTGCCGTTGCTGTTTATTGCTTCAGGTTGGCATAAGGATTGTTAATATATTGCTCGTACCTCAATAAAATAGATGACTGATGTTAGCAAAGCTGGCAGTGCACTTTGACCTTTTATTCCAGTGTATAGAAGTTGCACCATGACATTGAGGAATGCAGCAGTGTGGTGAAATTGAGCGACGTACAGCTGTGCTTACTGGCAGTCATATGATTAAATAGGTATTAGATTGCTGCTCCTGTCCACTGTAACTCTGGCAGTGCTGCGTACTGCAGCCAACGGCAGCTCAGGTGTTTAGCTACACTTGTGCATCTTCATATGCGATGGAGGCTGTTTTGAGCTGCCAACTGATTTGGCCATGAATAAAATGGTACCTCCAGAAGGCACCTTTACAACCAGTCTTGCATTACAAAACAATTATCCTTGATGTGTTGCTGATGAGGCTGGTATTCATAGAACCCTTAGTGCAGGAGGAGGCCATTTGGCCCATCAAGCCTGCACCAACAATAACCCCACTTGGGTCCTTACCCTGTAACTTCTTGTATTTATCCTGCTAGTCCCCTGACACTAAGGAGTAATTTAGCATGGCTAATCAACCTAACCCACAAATCTTTAAAGTGTGGGAGGAAACCAGAGCACCCGGAGGAAACCCACGCAGATAGACTGAGAACGTGCAAACTCCACTCAGTCACCCAAGGTTGGAATTGAACCCAGGCCCCTGGCGCTATGAGGCAGCAGTACTCATCACTGTGCAACCATGCTGCCCAATTTCAAATTGCCCTTGATCGAGTTGTGGTGAGCTGCGTTGTGTTAATTTTGTACGTGTGTTCATATGTCTGTGAGCAAGAAATGTTGGGGTGGGAGTGGAAAAAGTCACAGAACAGTCCTCCAAACAGGTGAACACCTTTCAAATCTCCATGCCCATCTTTCTAACAGTTCCATGTTAGAATCTCTCCACAGTAAGAAGTCTCACAACACCAGGTTAAAGTCCAACAGGTTTATTTGGTAGCAAATACCATAAGCTTTCGGAGCAATGCTCCTTCGTCAGATGGAGTGGTCTCTGTTCTCAAACAGGGCACAGACACAGAAATCAAATTACAGAATACTGATTAGAATGCAAATCTCTACAGCCAGCCAGGTCTTAAATGCACATTGTCTGTTGCAGCAATGTTGAAATTCCCAGTTCCATACTTTTTCTCCTTGTCCCTCCAAAATTGCGAGCTCCCAGCATAGGCAAAATGTGCACTTGGGTGGTTGCTCTGCATAGTTTGTAATCACAATCCAGAAGTTGCAGCATAATGGTGTGACAAGTGGGCAAAAGTTTACACAATTTTGCAAATATTGCAGAACTTGAAATCAAGTTGAGATTAGCCCAAATTTTTAAGGACTGTTTTTCAGCGGACACATTTTTCAGGTATGGATTCAAAGCAACAGGGAATATTGACCACTTTCTTTATCCCTGTTCCATCCTTTACCACTTTGCACACACTCATGATTCAAAGGGACATGTATACTTCAATATGCGATCAAGTTATTACATGCTGACTACTTTCTTTCTTAACAGAAATTTGGTCAGCCAATTCGAGACCGCTACCAAGAGTTTGAGGATCGTCCACGAGCCTTTGATGAGCTGGGAAGACAGATGCAACAATACATGAAGATAATAAACTCCTATAGAAATAAAGTATGTAGGCAAGAACATTTGTCATCAAAGATAATATCTGATGGAATAAAATGTGTGTGGTGAATACATATAGTACAATTAATTCATAATATTTGTAATAGTAGTGCTGCTTAACCTTTGATTTAGTTTTGCAGTATTAATAGAGTATGAAATCTTTTAAAGGATACCTGAGGTTGAATTGCAATAGGAGGTTCAAATGTCATACTTTTGAATGAAATTGAAGAAATTTGTAACTTTACTGCATGTTTCTTTTATTTAAAATTTATTTAATTGTACCTTTTTTTTCAAAAACACTAGTGCATCATCTTCCCATTGTACATGGAAATACAATTGACTCCATTTTTTTCCACCATAATATTTTTGCTTTAGATTGTGTCCCATGTAAATTGTAACAATAACTGAAAAGCTACAGTCTCAGATTTTTTTTGAGAGCTGAACAGAATCTTTAGTACACGGAGGAGGTAACAAAATTTTCAAATCTCCATCAGCATTTTTGCTCCTGCCTACAGAACTGCATATTGAATCTGAACAATTGAAAATGCACACCACTAGCATTGAAGCATGAATGCAAATCACCCTCTGTCGTCGAAGCATCGTTGATTCTTTACATTAATCCAGAGATGTTAAGTTTAATGAGCCATACTGAATTTTTTAAATTGCTCATATCTCTGGGTTCAGCATCTAAGGCTTAGAAGGTTGCTGACCTGCACTAATAATGTTGACAGTAGCTGCCTTTATTGTCTGTTGGAATGGCAGCTCTGAAATAGTTGTTGGCCAAAGCAGAAACGCTTAAATTCTCCAAAGAAATTTGGGAATAGAGGTTTTTTAAATTAAAATCTTATTCCTTCCCAGCAATTTGTATTAGCACCAATTGCAGTTTCACAACTTAAATCGCTTATTTATTCCATAAAATTCACATTGCATATTCTAGTCTTATAAAACTTTCAACAGCAACTATTTTTTTTTTCAGACTTTTGTCACCAGTAAAGCTAAGTGTGATCACCTGGCTCCAAAACGATGTGCCTGACTATGGTGCTCCAGTTTCCTCCCATTGTCCAAAGATGTGCAGCTTAGGTGGATTGGCCATGCTAAATTTCCCCTTAGTGTCACAAGATGTTAAAGGAATTAGCGGGTAAATGCAAAGTGTTGCAGGGATGGGGGTTGGAGAGTCAGTGTGGACTTGCTGGCCCTTGTGGCCTCTTTCTGCACTGTAAGGATTCTGTGATATGGAAGTTTGGAACCAATTTGATCCTCTATTGTAGTCTTGGTAACCCAATACTTTCAGCAGCCAGGTTTGCAATGCTCTTCAACACTATTGATAATTGACCAACCCAGCTCACGAATGCAACCTAGAAGCATAACCGTGTCAATGGTTGAAATGCTTTTAATGCTCTGAAAGAGAGATTCACAATGATTCCAGGGATAAAGAACAGTTGCTATTAGGGGATACATTGGGGAAGTTGGAAGCGTTTTCCTAGGAGAAAATGAGGCCGAGAGGTGACTTGACAGAAGTATTTGAGACCCTAAGGATTATGGACATGGTGAATAGTGAGAAACTCTTCCCGCTCGAGGCAGCAACAGGAACTATAGGGCGCAGATTCAATATAATTGGTGAAAGGAGTAGAAGTGGTGTGAGGAAAAATGTTTAACCGAGGGTGGTTGGAGTCTGGAATGAATTCCCTGAGGGTGGTGGAGGCAGGTCTGATAGAGGTATTCAAAAGGGAATTGGGTTACCATCTCAAAAGAGAATGTGCTAGGTTACAGGAATGAGGCAGGGGGAATGGGACTAGATAGAATGATCTTTCAGAGAGCCAGTGCAGACTCGATATGCTGAATGGCCTGGTAAAGATTCTGTGACACTCAATTCTTGCATTGTGGTTAGTTCTGGTTGATTTGAGTGTAACAGAGAAATGTTTTCTCCTAGTGATTTAAGCATTAATCTATGGCAGATGATCTGGTTTTAAAAAATAGGTGAAATGCATGTTCAAATGTGCTGTTATTGCGAAGATAGATGGTTTGATTGATCTTATTTACGTGAGCGAATCTCTTAATTTTTGTGGTTTTAATTCCCTCTACAGGAAGAACAGTATGATCATCTGGAATCGGCAGACATGGAGAAAGTGGGAAAGCATGTTCAAGAAGCAATGGAATGGATGAACAGCAAGATGAATTTGCAGAGCAAGCAGTCTCTAACACAAGCCCCACTTGTAAAATGTGCAGAAATCCGAGCCAAAGTTAAGGTAAGAAAATCCTTCCAAGCTGTTTAATAAAATTACTATGGATTTGATTTTTTTAAATCTGTAATTAGAGCCCCCCACAGCTTCTTTTAACATTGACTTGCCTATATTGTTTGAGCTGGTGCTATTCCAGGCCCCTGGAGGCCTCTAGAAATGTGAGAACAGTTTGGTTACTTGGGAGAGAAGGAAAGAAAGGAAGAAACATTGTTATTACAGAGCATTAATCTATCCTCAACAGATTTGTTTTTTTTCTCTCTAAAACCACATTTCTGCTGCTAATGTGGACGACATAAGTAAATAAATTGGGATGATGCTTGGGAACTTTCATTTCTTGCATTATCATTCTACTGCGATACTGTATCTTAGAGCTTGTACAGTGTAAATACAACATTCAGTGAAGCAAGTTTGCCTGTTACTTAGGTTACTTGTGGTTTCTGTTTAATGTGATTCAAATGGGATTTCTTCTGTAAACTATTTCCTTCCCTTAATCCTGAGAGCTAACACCCATCTATCTCTGGAATAAAGTTTAGGTTGTTATAACAACCTATTTAATACTAGCTTGGGAAAAAGTGTTACAAAGGATGGACAAATCAAACTGGTGCCTTCAGGAATGCTGCCAAATATTTTTATTGGCATTGTTGCCAGGGAAACAGAACAGTATCTGAAGGGATAAAATACTTTACAGGTACTCTAATGGTCTTTGGTTAGCATACAGGAAAATATAGCATAGGCTCTTATTTAATCATTTGAAGGATTTGTGGTGTAATGACTTTGTTAAATTGGTAGAGAAATGTTGATGCGCAAGCCCCCAAGATATGAGAACTTTGTGGGGGTAAATGTGCAGTCAATGTCTAGCTTTCCAGGAAAGCATTGAAAGTGTAGCATGTTACAAGTTTGGAGAGGGTGGGTAACTTTCACAGACTTGGATATTGAAGGATCAAATGTAAAATGGGGAAGCCTGTGACATTTGGAACAACAGCTTGTATTTATCTAGTACCTTTCAATGTAGTCAAATTTGCTTCATAGGAGCACTGTAAAACAAATGGCACTGAACCACAGATATTGGGGCAAAAGTTAAAAACCTTGGTCAATAAGGTAGGTTTTGAGGACTCTCTTTTAGGAGGAAAAGAGCGACAGACTGTGGGGGAGGTGGCAGTTCTAAGAGAATCTGAAGTGGGAAATGGACAACGTGGACCACTAACTGTTCTACTCCAAAGAAATTTGGGAATGTGTGTCTACCAATGCATTGAACAAGCATGGCTTCCTGGTTCTCTTATTATTTTACAAAATAGAGCAAGAAATTTACAAGTTTTTCCTGAGATTGGTGTTTTTTTTTTGTTTCGCATTCAGGAGCTGGTATTACCAGCGATTTCTTTTATCACCCTACAGCTTGTTAATAGTTTTCACTTTGTTTCAGGAATTGTTCAACCTTTGTAACCCCATTGTTAGCAAGCCAAAGCCTAAAGTAGAACCTCCAAAAGAAGAAAAAGAGGCAGAAAAGAATGGACCAGTGAATGGACAAACAAGCACCGACTCTGACGGCTCTACACCTGCTGCCACTGAGAGTGCCCAGAAAAATGCAGAACAGCACCAACAAACTCTACCAGAAATGGACATTGAATAATGAGGTGACAGTCACCGACCCAAACTGTTATGTCAAATTTAAAGTCATGGACTCTGCAGGGCAGCTTTCTTCACCTTTTTTACGGTGAATAGAGTAACCTGAACCTGGTATTCTTGAATATCTCTGGCAAATTTGGTAGTTTTTTTTTAAACCCCCTCCCTAAGTGCAATGGGACAGGTATTAACTAATACAACTGGGGCTTGAATTAAATGTTTTTGTTACAAAAATAGTTTTGATTTTGTTTGTGGCTTTGTTTCACTGCAAATCGTGATTTTATTTCTGTTAGTGCCCCCCTCCCCACCCCGTAAGGTGGCGATTGCTGATACTGCTAGACTTGGTTGTGTACCTTCCTAGCGAGCTTTCCGCTGGTAATTAGAATGCTGGGTACCAATGTGCCTGCCAGCATTTTGCTAAGTTGCTCATGTTCTGCTCGAGTGCTGTGTTGTTTTTGTTTTATTGGCTGGTTTTGATTATTGACAGCTGTTAAATCAAAGCTATATGCCTTTTTAAAAAAGAATCCCAAACTTCAAAGATTGCACGAATCATATTTTTCCCTCTAGAACGCTACCATCAGTTTCCACCTATTACATGTTACTTGTACAACAGTCAAGTGTTGAAGTCGAGATTAGTTTGGGTCAGATATTAAAGGGAGATTGTTTTAGGTTCAGTATTCTGAAAAACAATTAAATCTTATGTTTGGACAACAAGAATTGTAGCCTGTCCAAATACTGGTGACATTGATTCTCTTAGTGTGTGTATATAATATATACACATACACAATGTTACTGTACAACAATGCTTTCAATTACCTTTCTTTGATCTGTACACTGGTTACGTCCCTTTAATTCCCATATTAAATTTAAATTGTTTGAATTTACTTGTGTAAGGTAATTTTTTTATGTTGGGTGTAAAGACAGGTTTTGGGTGAAGTGGAGAGAGAAACAAATGCAATACTACGTTGCATTCATATATTGCAATGTTGACTCTTGAATAAATAGCAGCTTAAGAAATGACTGCATGGTCAAGCTTATATTGCGAAAAGTAGTCCATAAATAAACACTACAACCAACTTTATAATTCATGAAAGAGGAATGTCACCCAGCATTTTATTTAATTTGAGTGATCTATTGCCTACCAAGAGTTCTGAATCGTGAATTCAAGAGAACCAGATTGTGATACAATAGTATTCGTTTATTATGTCTGTAGGATAATGGGCTGTTTTGAACCAATTGGAAGGAAAACCATATTCAAAGGAACAAGCCCAGCACAATGGCAAAGTGGTTTTTTTAAGCACTGAGGGAATACTACTGATTATTCTTGTAGTTGACTTTTGGGAAGAATAGTTTTTTGACCAATTTTTCACTCCCTGTAACTGGATCATTAAATTTTGAGAGTATTTTTAAGCTCTGTGTTCCCATCTATTTGCTCATGCAAAGAAAAGTCCAGAAAATAAGAGTACACGACTGAGTTATGACATTTTCCCCAGAATGCAATGCATGAGAAAGCAATACTTGCTCCCACTCGCACCCAAAGCAATGTATTATTGAAACTTAGGCAGCTGCAAATAATTGAGATACATCACCAGAATAAAAATAAGTAGCCAAGTTATCATTTTCTCCTCATAATTCCACTACTTTTCTGCGTGGAATGAAGGTTGGTCTTTGCTTCAGTGTCATTAGCTTTGTCAGTTTTCATAATGTTGTAACTGGATATGATCAGTTTTTCAAACGGTCACTCAAAGGAATGAGAGGAGAATAATGCTGTGCATATTAAACTAAAGTGGATATGCCAGTCTGTTTTCTTGGTTGTAAAAAAAAATGTGCCCCTTCTCTGTACACTTGCATTTCATCTCTCGATAGCCTTGTACACTGTATGCAGGTTACTTTACATACCAAGTTCTTAAATAAAGTACCATGTATGATATTGTAAGACCAGTTAGGATATCCCTGTTTGCTCAGAAATTAGTCAAGTCTGCCCAGTTTCCAGTTCTTGTTGCTTAATTATTGCATACTGAGTTATGAAGCTGCACCTTAATATAACAGGTGGTGGTAATTCATTATTAGTCATAAAACTGTACAATTTCAAGAGCTCTGGTCTTGCAAACACTATCCATTGACATACCATGTCAAGACTTGCAAGTTGCTACTTCCACTGTATATTTATACTCTTGCTATTTCACTGAAGTGTGAAATACAATAAAATGACATTGGAGAAAAAAAAAGTGTGCTTTTTTTTTAAAAACAAAGGCAGCTTAGTTATGTAGAGTCTTGGGGAGGTTTCAAGTAGGTAGGGAGAATGATCTTCAGAAACCCAGCAACTCTTTCGAAGAAACTGGCTGTGGATAACTGGTATACTGCTCTTCATAGAGTATGGCTGTTGACCTTGTGTCCCTGGGTAGGAGGTGGAAAAAGTGAGTCAAATTCAAATTCCTATCTCTGACTCTTCCCATCTTTGTCTCCTTTTAACTGGGTTGCATCTACAAAAGGCAGGGTGGATTTCCACTTGATGCAGAGATGTTGATCCTGGCCATCATTTTATCCTGAATCTTTAACATGTTGGAAGCAGTCTCTAAAAAGGGGATAAAGTTCTAATGCAGCACACCCAAAGGAAGATGCATGCTGCAATGTGGACCTATAGGGGGCCTCACTGCAAAGTTTTTAAAAATGTATATTCTTCCCTTTCAAATTGTGCAAAAAACTTTGGCCGGATGCACCCAAAGTTCAAATTCCAGGAAATTAGCCGAATCCTGTTTTTTATCTTTTGCACATTCCTTACAGAGCTGACCATCAGCCTCTGAAGAAACCCTCAACGTGAAAGAATGAGGCTGCTTCAAGTTAAAATGTCAGATCGCTCAGCTGATTACCGTAAGCACAGGCACCGCAATGCCTTGGTTCTGGTAATCCTTGTTTGTCTCGTATCCCAAATGCCAGAACTAAGAACTCATCACAAGATGGGCAGAAAAAGCTGGTGAACTCAGAAGAGATGTGGAGATGCCGGCGTTGGACTGGGGTAAACATAGTAAGAAGTCTCAACACCAGGTTAAAGTCCAACAGGTTTATTTGGTAGCAAACGCCACTAGCTTTCGGAGCGCTGCTCCTTCATCAGGTGACCTGTTAGCTGTTTGAGCAGATCTCCCACTCACCTGACGAAGGAGCAGCGTTCCGAAAGCTAGTGGCGTTTGCTACCAAATAAACCTGTTGGACTTTAACCTGGTGCTGTGAGACTTCTTACTGAATTCAGAAGAGACAGTGACAGCTGTGGGGACAGCTACAAGCTAATCAGAGCTTGGATTTGTGAAGATCATTTTTCATCCCTGACTAATGTTAGTTGAGTGGCAACTTTTACGTTGTGTGGAAGTGGGCTTGTCTGTAGAGATTACCTCTTGACATCCTGAAGGAATTTTAAGGTCATTGCAAATGATTACTGCCAATGGAAGGCAATGCACAGACTTGGTAAGCTGGGTTGGCAATTAACTTGAATACAGAAGTGAGTTGTGTTCTCCAAATTGTGCTTTCTACATTACAACTGTGACTAAACTTCCAAAGTACTTCTTGGCTGAAGTGCCTAGACATTCCTATCCTCCATCAATTTCAGTTTGCCCTACACTTTCAACTGGCTGGTCAGTGAAGGGAGGGGTTGGGAAGAAATACGTTCTTCCTGGACCCGTGTGTCAATCTGTGCCCCTGCCTAACACATTTGCTGCCACAACAATTTAGCAATTTGTACATTGAGTTACCTGAAGAAAAGATAATTCACTCAGACCAATTGTGACGTTTTTAACTTAAATGTAGTTTTCAAACATTTTCTAAAAGATTTTACCTTAACTAAGTTCTGAGCTAAACCCCCTTTTGATGACAACAGTGCTCATAAATTTTTGATCTGTAGCAAATGCTAGAAACAACCACAATGCCATGCTTCTCTTACGGAAAATCTTATACATCTGAAAGTGGCAGTAAACTACTGGTGTTCACAGGTCAAAATTGCTTTTACTTCTCATGAGGCCTTGACCATGGCCAACATTATAGCCAAATTCACTACCAAATTAGCTTCTTGCAGTCGATCAAACAGTTCTTTCTGATGTTGTAAATGCTCCTCCAATATTTGACTGAAAACCAGCAAGTCACCAACGTACACAGCACAATTACCCAGTCCTGTAATAATCCTGCTCGTCAGTCTTTTGAAAAGTAGCTGGGGCATTCTTCATACCAAATGGCATAACTTTAAAAGCTGATATCACTTTCACCCTTTCCAAAAGGGGTATTTGCCAATATCCCCGCAGTAAGTCAATCTTTGTAATAAACTGATTGTTCCAGAAATGGAATAGGATACGAATCTGCCTTTGTCACTGCATTCAAAGAACATTACAGTGCAGGAACAGGCCCTTCGGCCCTCCAAGTCTGCGCCAACCATGGTGCCCATCCTTCTGGGGACCATATCCCTCTATTCGCATCCTATTCATGTATTTGTCCAAACGCCCCTTAAAAGTCACAATTGTATCTGCTTCCACTACCTCCCTTGGCAGCAAGTTCCAGGCACTCATCACCCTCTGTGTAAAAAGACTTGCCTCGTACATCTCCTTTAAACCTTGACCCTCACACCTTAAACCTATGCCCCCTGGTAACTGATTCTTCCACCCTGGGAAAAAGCTTCTGACTATCAACTCTGTCCATGCCCCTCAATTTTGTGGACTTCTATCAGGTCGCCCCCTCAACCTCTGTCGTTCCAGTGAGAACAAACCAAGTTTCTCCATCCTCTTGTCATAGCTAATGCCCTCCATACCAAGCAACATCCTGGTAAACCTTTTCTGTACCCTCTCCAAAGCCTCCACACCCTTCTGGTAGTGTGGCGACCAGAATTGAACACTATATTGACTTTTCAATAATCCACACACAAGTCTGTGTTCCATCCGGTTACAGTACCATCGCAATAGGTGAACTCTAGTTGCTGCAACTCCTTGATATCATTCTGGAGCACAAATCCAATCTCTATATGCACTTGTGATAATTTCACTGCATTCATTCTATAAGGATGTTCCTCATTGGAGTGGAATCCCCTACATCTACATGTAAAGCAAAATTGGTCTACCCCAGGTTTATATTATCACAGTTTTCAAACATATGTTGAACAGCCAATGGTCTCATTAATAAATAAAATATATTTGAGGCAAAAGGAAAAGCTTCACCCTTGTTTTTTTTTTAAAAATCAGAAATTTATTGAAAAGCAAAGTAATTATCTCCACACAAAACACCTTTGCTTGTATTGAAACTGAATGTTTCCACAATATAAATCTAAATGTGTTTAAGTTAAAATATATAAGTACAGCCAAGACAGTTGTTTGGAAACTGTCCTGCCCCACCTTAGATGTTTAACGAAACCCGTCATATATTGCACTGCACCAGTGAAAAATCAATTCATAGGCTAAAACTAACTAGCCTAATTTAAATAAATAAAAACACAAATAACAATAGCAGGCTAGCAATAAAAGTCCAAAACAGAGTTAGAATGAAAATCTTTTAAAGTAAAATGGCTTAAACTTTCACTTGGAGGGTCCCGGAATAAATTCACAGTGTAGAATTTTAACGTGTTTGAATTTCCATATGCTCAGATTTTAGAGACATAGAAAATAGAAGCAAGAGTAGGCCATTCGGCCCTTCGAGTCTGTTCTGCCATTCGTTTTGATTATGGCTTAACACCAAATTTAATATCCTGATCGCACCTTCCACCATCCCACCCCCCCCGCCCCCAATATCCCTTGAGTCCAAGAGCTATATCTAATCTTTTACTTTATTCTATTATAGAATCCCTACAGTGCAGAAGGAGGCCATTCAGCCCGTCGAGTCTGCACTGACTCTCTGAAAGAGCATCCTACCCAGGCCCCATCCCCATAACCCCACACATTTACCATGGCTCATCCACCTAACCCACACTTTTGGATTGCAGGAGGAAATCGGAACACCCGGAGGAAACTCACACAGACACGGGGAGAACGTGCAAACTCCACACAGACAGTTACCCAAGGCTGGAATCAAACCTGGGTCCCTGGCACTGTGAGGCAGCAGTGATAACCACTGTGCCACCGTTTTTTCTATTTATTTTTAAACACATACTTCCTGTATGATCACTTTCAGTCATATTAAAACAAAGTCATGGCAAATGGAAACATTCAGAAGCATTTCCATCACAAAATGTATTTAACGATAATGACATTTAATGGTCTGAAGACATGTTGAGCTGCATTACTTTTCCCCTCCCAGGTTTAGTAATGTAAAGATTCAAATTTGCTGGCTGCTACTAATCTGGTTAAACAACGAGCTTAAACCCTCAGTGCAGAACATGCTCAATTCAGAAAATACAATAAATCAGTAAAACGTCAGCACAAGCAAAAAGGCAAAGGGTTAGAATAGCAAACAACAACAAAAATTCAATAAAGTTTCCAAGTTTAGAGTCTTATAAAAATGTAAAAATTGTGAACCCTTCAAGTGATGTGATGTGGACTTAAAAATAATTTTAGAAAATATACTAACCTGGTAACATTCTAACATATGGAAATCAGCTTTTCAAACAATGAATGCACTAGATCTGCCCGACATTTAGGGTTTTTTTGCTTTTATAATTAATAAAAAGTGTGAAACAATCTTGCTACTGAAATATATATTCCAAGCATTCCTTTCATTAATGGGTTGCACTCAGCTGCATGTAACTTCCTTATGGTTTATGTATAAACTTAATCTCTGATTCTCATCAAATCCATGCTCAAAAGACCCCTCTTCATTGCAACCAAACTTCTACTCACTTTCTCAAACCATTTGCTCCCAAAACTAGCCTCCTAGTCACGTCTCCTAGTGTCAAAATCCCACTCCAACATTTACACAACTGAGGGAATTACAGTCAAGCATCTACTATATAGAGAACTATCCCAAAATGAAAGCAACACTTTACCACAGAATCTCCTATAGGAGAAAACAGCATCTTAAACTATGTATGGGACATTGCCCAAAACTGGAAAATCCTGCTCAAGGTCAAAAGACCTTCGCATGGTTCGCCCCCCGCCCACTACGATTTCCATGGCGGGCGAGATGGGAAAATTCCCTCTGTGATGTTTAAATGAAGCCCAAATAATAGCCCTCGTAATAAAGAAAATACATTGCAACCATCTTTCTTTTTACCAGAAAATGAATGGTTCCCCTAAAAGGGCACAGGATTCTAATGAAAGTGGGACTGCCAATAACACAGCTATGGAAGCATGGGGATAGTCAGTCTACCCATGGCAACAACATACTCACAACAACTTAACATATTATGAAAACTACATCAGAACCCTCCACTCCGCTACAAGGCAATTCCAATTGCTAGCACTAGTATATGTAGAGGTGCTAAATCAACATGGTGACATTAATTAACTTTCTGAATTTAGGTTAATATATAACTGAGAACCATGCAATGCATAAGTACCTGGTAAAAGCATGGCCATTAAGAATTTTCACTATGCAGTGGTCTGTATTAGCTTTGCACATTTGCGACTTAAAGCCTCTAAGCAGATGCACTACAATATATTGATTTCAGCAAGAGTTGAAGGATTAAAACTTTAAATACTGCACTTCTGTAAAAAATCATAAATAAAAAGTCTAACTCCCCACCAGTCTTTTTAACAAAAAAAACTACAGCTCCCGCACCAGAAATTAAGATGCATCAAACCAGAGCACTCTGCGAATTTAAGCTTGTAGGGTTTAGGAACTTTGACTAAGAGAAGCAAGTAATTCCCACTATTAGAGAAAATACTGGAAAATCTCAGCAGGTCTGGCAGTATCTGTAAGGAGAGAAAAGATCTGACATTTCAAGTCCAGGCGACCCTTTGTCAAAGCTTTGCTGCCAGACCTGCTGAGATTTTCCAGCATTTTCTCTTCTGGTTTCAGATTCCAGCATCTGCAGTAATTTGCTTTAATTTCCATTATTACTGAGATAAAGTGAATCATTACCTAATACTATCAACCTTGATCAGTTCAAATCAAACGTTACCTGGTTGGGAATGGACACTCATCCTTTACATTACCAACATAGCAGATTCCAAATACAACTCAATTACTGGCATTAAGTCACAAATGATTTGATGTGATGTATTACCTGGATCTATGGGATACACCTTACAACTTAGTTTATTGCTAAAAATTAGCCAGAACAGATAAATTTATAGGACTGCTTTTCTTTTGATAAGCAGAGTATAATGAAGAAGATCTACATCACAAGGAAATGGTAAATGATTATGTGAGATAGTGCACTCTGTCTCCAGAATGTGCCAAAGCACTTTACAACTTCATTATTACTACCTCTCTAAAATGTAGCTTAGATAGTAGCACCTAAGTTAGTAATCAGAAGGTTGTGAGTTCAAGTCCCATGCCAAAAGCTCAGGTACAGAAATCTGGCTGAAGGAGCAAGAGTGGGTATCCTCTTTCAGAGATCTTAAAGGAGTTTCCATTTGTTCTCTCAGGTGGACATGAAAGAGCCTGCAGCACTCAAAGCAGTGCAGTTATCCCCAATATTTTAATTAATATTTATTCCTCAATCAACATCACATAACTATCTAGTCATTATCACCTTGCTGGGTGTGGCAGCTTGCTGGGCAAAAATTGACTACATTGGAATGGTGAATATACTTATTCACCATTCCAAGTATTTCATTGGTGATACTAGATCCCTCGATCGGGTACTGAATGGCTGCAAACGGGGGACACCACACCCCCATCCCTCTCCCCCTCCCAGACCCCCCTCCCCAGTGAGGCTACAGGCTAACCAAACAGGGTTCGCTGCACCACATTTGGGAGCTATGATAGACCGGCGCCAAGGGATCATTGTTGTCAATTGGGATCCCGTTGCCAGTAGGTGGGATTCCCATGTTGGGCCCTTCATGCCTCAGCTTAATTGGGGACAATTTTCCCTCACCGGAGCTGGGAATAGGATGCGTTGTCCAAATCTGCATCCCACTTCCCACCCACCATCCTCCCCAGTCCAGTAAAGTTCAATTAAATTCCACCTATATAGTTTGATGCGGCTTCAGAAACTGAACATTGATCTGGCAAGAAGACTAGGTTATTCCATCTGATAAGAGAAATCTGCAATAATAGCTCGAATTGAATAACTGAAAATTAATCGCTTTCCAGTCCATTTATGGGATTGGCTGCATCAAATCGCAATTAGTTTAGTGTGAGGAAGAGAGAAGGTCATGATCATTCAGTGACCTGTAGGCTAATGGGACTTGATTCAGGGAGAATTAATAAATTCCCCTAATGACTGTGACATGCACATTACAACTAGAGTTATTAAAAACTTAACTTGAGGTTTTAAATTAAACCAATAAAATTGAAAAGTCATTTGCTAGTACAGAACTTGGAGCATTGCTAAAAAAAGTGTTGAAGCTTTTCATCTCGAACTAAAAAAAAATTGAATTAAGTACTTGCGCTCAAAAAAAGTTGCATACCATATAGATTGCAGCTCAGAAATATAAGTGTAGAAATGTAAGTAAAAAATAGCTGCCAGTGTTATTCTTCAGAACTACATCCTACGCACTAAGAGCTACAGCTTGCAGTGAAGTAAAGAGGACACGTCTTCTGAAGATGAGAATACTTTTAGTTAACTGTTGAGGCACTTCATCTGACAAACGTCGTTCCTTTTTGTGCATTGACGTATTAAGGTTCTGCAGGAGGAAAAGGAATGAAAAACATGTTAGCGTTCATCTTTCCAAAACAAGGCAGATGGAATTAAAAGCCTAATGCTGACCATATGTGCATAACAAAATGTATCCGTGCCCCCAGATCACTGAAGATCTTACAACATAGAGCAGCCAGAGCATTCCTACATTTCTGCACATAAGCAATAGCACATGAAGTGTTAAAAACAAGTGACTTATGTTTAGAATAAAGCAATACTAGGTTTAGAATGAAGCACTACTACGTTTCTAGTGCGGATTTAAAGGCCTTGTTTTAGATATTCTGGACAATTAAGGGTGGACAACAAATGCTGGCTGAGCCAGCAATGCGCGTAATCCCATGAAATAATACAAGAAAAATCATCTAAGACACTGCAGCAATGATCAAAGCACCTCAAGTTTAGGGATTTGTACTTAAATTTCTAATTTTATGGTAACATAATCCAAAAATTGTATCCCCAATCTGGGTTATTTGCCTTCCCAAATGAGATCCAAAAAAAGCATTTGATAGAAGTGTGGGATAGATTAGAATTGTTTTCCTTGAAGAAAAGACCAAGATTTTTTTTTAATTCATTTACGGGATGTGGGCATCAGGGGCTGGGCCATATGGCCCATTCCTATATTTTAGAGGGGCATTTGAATCAACCACATTGCTGTGGATCTGGAGTCACTTGTAGGAGCCAGACCAGGTAAGGATATTGGTGAAGCAGATCAGTTTTTATGCCAATTGACAACGGTTTCAGGGTCAGTACTAGGCTTTTAATTCCAGATATTTTATTGAATTCAAATTTCACCATCAGCCATGGTGAAGAGCTATTCAGAGCAATTCTTTTTTGTGGAATATATACAGTTTTGTCTACCATCATTAAAAGGAAGTGCAATTCTAATTTGGTCATTTCTGTACACCATGTGGTACAACAGAAATAAAAGCACAAGGGAACAGACTGGCAGTTTGAGGTCAGGTAATACTAATGAGCAGGGGAGGAAAATAGAAATTCAAAGGAATCATTGAGGGGGTGGGGAGAAGGAAGAATAAAGGTTTGCAATTTGGTTCTAAAATAAACAAAAGTCAATTACAAGTTGAATTGGTTTTTGCACAAAAGGATAACAAGTGTCCACACCTCGCTCAGTACAAATGGCTGCTTCAGGAATTGTCGGAAGAGGAGTTATACGATGGTAACTGTGAAGCTGCCTAGATGTGCGTCTTGAGACAATCCACATGAGCTTTTTGTTGCTGGGTCTGGAGCACCTGGATGACGAATACTCTGCTAAACATTCTGCAACACGGCCTCTCCAATGTAACAAATCATGGTCACTTATCTGTGGAAATCGGAAAATACTTGTAAAGTTAGAATATTTCCCCAAACAGAGGAGGCACACAGTCAAATGAGTGTTTTAATCTATTGCAGTGTTAAAGGAAACTCCTAACACTAAATCAGTGAAGTGTAAACCAACCCAAAGAGAATGGCATCACTGATTTTGCAGGGAATCCTCAAAGTAACGAGGGAGTGCGGATCACACGGGTGGCAATTTTATTGGGGCTTCAGGAAGGGAAAGAAGGGTTTACTGGATTTGAGATTCCAGCTTCCAGATATAAAGGGGGCAAATTGATGCCTTTAATAGTCAAGATATGCATTACCCAAGGAAGCAACCCAGCACAGAGCCAAACGTTATGGGGTGAAATTCATCTTGAACTAATTCACAACAGCGAATGGCAAATAGACTGCCTGATTTAAAGTCTACCTTGCATTTACATAGCACCTTTAACCATATTAAAACACCCCAAGGCTCTTGGCAGGAATAGTATCAAACAATACTGATCCACATAAATAGACACTCGGAGACATGACCAAAGATTTTGCTCAAAGAGGTAGATTTTGAAAATCTTCAAGGAGGAGAGAGAGGGGGAGACATTGTAGAAGTGAATCCTCAAGCTTAGGACCTAGGCAGCTGAAGGTATGGACACCAATGGTGAAGCAATGAAAATTGGAGATTCTCAAAAGAGGCCAGAATTGGAAGAGTGCAGATATCTTGGAGGGTTGGGGGGAGGTTGAAAGTGGTTGCAGAAGCAGGGAAGGACGAGACCTTGGAGGGATTTCAGAAAACAGGATGAAAATTTTAAAATCAATGCATTGAAAGCTGAAAATCTCAGATAATCTAAATTGGGCACACAGTCTGCCGATTCTACCAGATTGCCAATTTTGTGCTTTGCATCTGAACCCATGTTGATTTTCCACAATATTGTTCAACCAAAAAGAATGCAAAACCCTCCTCAGCAAAAAATAATCCAGTTTCACTTGTTACAGCAGTTAAAAATCTTTGACAAAAACTATTTCCTGAGTTGCTTGGCATAGTTCCTCTTTAAAAAAGTCAGTACCCACAACAGACACATCTTCTATTTAAATCCTCAACGCATTACTTTAAAAGGAGCTCTATCAGCTGTTTCACTTTTAATGACAAGGTAAAACTGCAGCCTAATGTCAGCAGTTGATGTTAGATGATACCACTCACTTTGGAATGTTGCTGTAGTCTCTCTATCATCTCTGTTAATTCATGTAACTTCTGTGTTTGGACCTCCAGAGCAAGAATTGACAGCGCCAACATGGACCCCTGAAAAATAATGTTTCTTTCAATGAAACATAATGATTGGAATTTTGCCCCCAAAATTTGGAATGCCATAATGGCAAGGAAATGGGAGTCCTCCACGCCGGATTTTCGGCAAGCTCTGCAATGCAATCTTCCGGCACTCAGCCGTTTTCTCCCCCCACCCCCACACCCCCCCACCACCCAATGAGCGGCATTGTGACCCCTCACACTGAGATGGGTCACCGGCATCGGGGTATCAGTGTCCTCCCATTGGGTCACCTGGCAGACCTCAGACATGAGCTCCGCGTCATGAACTCCTCTGCAATCCCCCGAAACATGACTCTCCCCCCCCCCCTCCCCCACCCCACCCCTTGCATCGATCCTCCCCTGTCAAAGTGTATGGCCCCACCCCCACGGTACACTCAGTGCCTGACCAGGCACTACCAGGGTGCCTAATGGGCACTGCCCAACCATCCAGGGACTGCCTTCAATTCTCCGCCCCCAGCCCATAACTGCCCAGGCCATGGTGCCTGCTCTCTGCTGAAGACCAGTACTGATTCTCGCCAGCAAGGTGGGGAGCAGAGTGCTAGACTCGATAATTATACAGTGATCCAGGCACTCTGATGCTAATGAGCTTCGCACCCTTTCTGGGCGTGAAGCCATTCTCGCCAATAAAACGGGGCCGAGGGTGCAAAGCGGATTGGATTTTTGGCTTCTCACTATGTTCCCGAGCTGATCAGGTCATGCCCAATTTTTTTTTAATGTTCAGTAATGTCTAAACTTACTTTCATCTTGGAGAAGACAAAACGACAATTACAAGCTTTAAGCTGGGATTCGAGTCGCTCAATATTCAGCATCTTTTTCCTAAAAGGAGAAGCAGTGTCAGATAAGATTCTATTCCTTGAGTTACCTAGCTGTGCCAACATGTCTACACAAAAATTAACAGTTTTCATCAATCTACACCCAGAAGGACCGTCTGTTTTACTAAAATTTGATTTAAGCTTCCTCTCTTTATCTGTACAATATTCACAACTAATCTAGGAGTGACAGGAAGGAAGTAAAGAAAGATTCGAAATGAAGCCATACCACTCCAAGTCACTACAAGAAAGTATGCAAGAGCCATCCTCAGGCAGAGTACATTACTGATATATGAAGGGGATAGGTAGGGTGAACAGTGGGAAGCTTTTTCCCAGATCAGAAGTGACGTTCACGAGGGGTCACGGGCTCAAGGTGAGAGGGGCGAAGTATAACTCAGATATTAGAGGGATGTTTTTTACACAGAGGGTGGTGGGGGCCTGGAATGCGCTGCCAAGTAGGGTGGTGGAGGCAGGCATGCTGACATCATTTAAGACTTACCTGGATAGTCACATGAGCAGCCTGGGAATGGAGGGATATAAACGATTGGTCTAGTTGGACCAAGGAGCGGCACAGGCTTGGAGGGCCGAAGGGCCTGTTTCCTGTGCTGTACTGTTCTTTGTTTGTTCTTATTACGAACCACTTCCCACAATCTTCCCATTCCTCAGTGGAATCATTAGAATTATATTAGTTCCTCTCCACAAAGATCAGGAACAATGTAGTGGAAATTGTCCTCAAGATTAATCCATGTTGTAGCAATGTTGGGATATCAGTATTCTTAAGTAGCTCATGCATTTATAGAGCTTTATTCTATCCAAATTTTTGTCATCTATATTCACAAAAATATTTTCACAGCCAACAGAGGTATATCACTTGTCATTTAGATAGTACAGTGCTGTCAATTAAGGGCATGAGCAACTTGCAAACCCCCACCCCAATCCCAACTTGGGCACAGAATTGCCAACATTGGGCATTATAATTTTTCACATGAACTGTTCACATAAGTGCTTACAACATATGGACCACAGCTTTAATTAGTAATCCAGGTGACTGTATTAACTCAGTTTTTCATTTACAGTGGCAAAGTAATACGTTGAACTTGTGCCTAGCACAGCAGGTAACACCAACTGGTCCTGGGTTGACAGATCTAACACAAGGTAAACAAAATGTTGACCCAAACCAAAACAACACTGAAGTCACCCATACCTTTCAGACGAAGAACAGCTCAGAATGAGTTTGTGATATACTCGCAGAAAGTTCAGGGCAGTCGGACCTTTCAACCTCCAGTGCAGCTTTTCCAGTATAATATTCTCCATCCTCATCATATCCGAAACGGTGAATCTACATTGGCTGATTCGAATCAGGTCACTAGCGAGTGGAATACTGTGCTCTTCCTCAGTCGCCTTCACAGCGAGGTAAAAGCAGCAAAGGCCAACACAGCATAAATGCTTTGGCTGCACCTGAAACCAGAGAATATACTTTACTAATCAGCTGCATTGGGCGGCACAGTAGCACAGTGGTTCGCACTGCTGCTTCACAGCTCCAGGGACCTGGGTTCGATTCCCAGCTTGGGTCACTGTCTGTGTGGAGTTCGCACATTCTCCTTGTGTCTGCGTGGGTTTCCTCCGGGTGCTCTGGTTTCCTCACACAGTCCAAAGATGTGTGGGTTAGGTTGATTGGCCATGCTAAAATTCCCCCTTAGTGTCCTGAGATGCGTAGGTTAGAGGGATTAGTGGGTAAATGTGTAGGGATATGGGGGTAGGGCCTGGGTGGGATTGTGGTCGGTGCAGACGCGATGGGCCAAATGGCCTCTTTCTGCACTGTAGGGATTCTATGATTACTAGAGCACAAAATTAAAGGCTAACATTCCAGTCAGTACAGGGGGAGTACCGCACTGTCAGAGGTACATCCTTCAGATGAGACGTTAAATGGAGGTACTATCTGCCTGTTCGGGTGGCTATAAAAGATCTCACAACACTATTTCAAAGCGGTGTCCTGGCCAATAGTTATCCCTTCATTCACCATCACAAAAAAAACAAATGATCGCATTGCTGTTTGTGGGAATGTGCAAGTTGACGGATGATTTTCCTACATGACAACAGCGACTACATTTCAAAAGTATTTCATTGGCTGTAAAGTGCTTTGAAATGTCCAGTGGTCATGAAAAACGCTATATAAATGCAAGTCTTTTGTTTTAACAAAAGGAAGTTAAACATGGTGCAAACACTCAAGAACTTACAAGTACTAAATCACAGCCTACTAAACCATGTAATTCAAGTTACAGCAATCTATGGTTTTCCCAAAAATGTCATTGTGTTTGAACTGTAAAACACCGATGTGAAACGCCTGAAATAAAGGGAGGCATCAGAGTACAGCCCTGACTGACATAACCCAGACCTGGCATTTGGGCCAGGCAGTCCCAGAAAATTGGTCATGCATCCAGAAAAGCATATTTCATTAGCTCAGTTGGCTGGATGGCTGGTTTTTGAAGCAGGGTGATGCCAACAACACAGGTTCAATTCCCGTACAGGCTGAGGCTATTCATGAAGGCCCAACCTTGCCCCTTGCCTGAGGTGTGGTGATCCTCAGGTTAAAATCACCATCTGTTGCCTTCTCCCCCTCAAAGCACAGAGCAGTCTATGGCCATCTGGCGCTATGGTGACTTTACCTTCATTTTGGCAAACATGTATCCAAGTTGATAACTCAAACCTTTTGTGTAGAAAGTCAATGCAATCTGCAGTTCAGCTCAAACGAATTCCCTATTTCTGGATTACATTAATTGAGAGTCTCCCTTGCAATGGGAAGTAATACAATGGATCTGCAGTGCCAATGTGGCTCAATTAGGCAAACTATTTTTCAAGTATTAATATCTGCAGAGGGTTTAATATTCGAATTGTAAACAGTCATAAAATGGTTTTCCTCATGCATGAGGTCAAGGAAAATAACTCAATCACCTCACCTTCATCAGCCCTAGGAATCTATCGAGCAAACTGGCAGCTAGGACAAATGCATCAGTACTGAAGCCAAAGAACTGGGACAGACTAAGGAGATCCTTGACTTCAAGCTCCCTCAGCCGCACGGTCATCCGAATTCCATTTTCATGCGCTGATTCAATGACCTTCAAACCACTTATCCTTGGCTGATATTTTGGTTCTTGTTCCAATTGCACATTAAGCTGGTTCACAAGTGCCAGGATTTCACTGCTTGCTCCTTGTGTGTCAATTCCAATCATCTGAAACAAAAGTGAGGAAACCAATAAACACACAATATTTTGTTATTTAATAGCCCTGAACCTCAGTTAATACTACAGTACCAGCGCAATTTCAATCCTACACCAGAATAAGATCAGAGATCCAAGAACCTATCCCTTCTTCTTGACAAGAGAATGTATCATGAATTTAAACACAGGATAGTTTAGTATTAACCTGTTTTTCAAAACCAGAGTAATTCTTAGCAAGGGAGGAAAAAGCTTGATGGATTTCAGAATTCAACAGCATCTTGCACAAACTGGCACCCCATAGGCCACCCATGGGCAGCACAGTGGCACAGTGGTTAGCACTGCTGCCTTACAGCACCAGAGACCCGGTTCAATTCCGGCCTTGGGTGAATGTCTGTGTGGAGTTTGCACATTCTCCCCGTGTCCACGTGGGTTTCCTCCAGGTGCTCCAATTTCCTCCCACAGTCGAAAGATGTGCAGGTTAAGTGGATTGGCCATGCTAAATTGCTCCTTGTGTCGCAAGATGTGTAGGTTAGGTGGATTAACCATGGTAAATGCACAGGGTTCCAGGGAGTGGGTGGGCCTGGGTAAGATGCTCTTTTGGTGCAGACACAATGGGCCAAATGGCCTTCTTCTACACTGTAAGTATTCTATGGTCCTAAAAGTGTCCCACAAAGACCAGGTAACTCAGTTCAATATGTGCTTGCTCATTTTTTCATCCATTGACTTGTCATCTGACTTTTGAGAGTCTGGAAGGGCTTTTCTTAGTATTGTCATCTCATCTATGATTAAATCCTAAATCCAGGACAACAGCATATTACTGACTTCAGTCATGCAAATCATGGGATCACGCATTTAAAATTTCACCCCTTGGCCCCACTCCCTCCTGAAGATTACTGATTTACACCCATTCTACCCACCAAGACAAAGTCTGAAAGTCCATATCAGCAGTTAACCTCTAAAATTGGAATGCAGTTGGAAAAAAAAATGAGTATCTAAATCAGCATCCGATTACAGAGAACAAAAGAGAGAGGGTTCGCATTTTAGGCCTAATGCCCATTAGTTCAGAGTTCTGAGAAAGGGCATCCGCACCCAATCCCCTGGTTTGTGGACTGCTGTATATTTCAGCATTTGCAGCACTCTAGTGAAGTTACTTTGACAAGCAGTCCAGCCTGGTTAGATACAAAGGCTACATACAGGCTAAGCCAGCTGAATGTGACACAGGCTCTGGAGTTGCAGAAATTCTGCTGAGCGTATTAGCCCCTCCCTCCTCATTTTTTTTAGTGTCAGCCTCACCAATCAGCAGTTCAGGGTCACCCGTCCCACCCCTCAAAGATGGGGAATTACCACCAGACACCAGCTCCAGATCTCAGCACTTCGCACACTCAGAAGGAACATGTACAGACATGTCCCTCTGCCTTCTCGGGTGGGGGAGATCCACTTACTTTCCAGCTGCTTCATAGGCAATCTATCTATCTATCTAAAGGAATCAGCGGACACTGTCGTTCAGCATTGACTCTGTGCATTTCGTTGAAGCAGAATCAGCAATTACATTGTAACTCGCCGTAACTGCATTGTAACTGCAGCGCAGACTGGGCACTGTACAACATAGCAAGCTGAGCCTAAATACCATTCTCCACAAACTATTATCCCATTCTCAAATACAAAGCCAACACACATATATATAAAAAAACTAAACACACAATTTTAAACAGACATGTTATTGAACAAATCTCTCTTTCTTTCAAATACTTGTACTGTAGATCGTCTTGCCTGCAGTAAGATATTTTAAACATATCAACTTTACTCGAATTATTATATTTTTCGCTTCTTAATCCACGGTTTAAAACGTTACCTTCTCTCCCTTCCCTCACTGGCCCGATTCTCTGGGGGCTCCGAGAACAATCGCCTACTTTTAAAGCCACAATCGTGTCCCGCCCTTTCTCCAAATCAATTGGTCTGGAAAGCCCAGCTCGCACCTCCCTTCACTCCCCATTTGTCAGCTCCCATGTCCATCAGATAGCCCTTTACTTTGTTCAGTGGATGGGCAAGGTCGCAGCTGGCAGGGAAATAAAAAGGTGGAAAAGAAATGACAGCCCGGTCATTCTATTCTAAATTAGGAGACAGTTGGGGGGAGAGGGGGGCGGTGTAATCTGCAGTTTTATTTTAACATGAACAAACCTTTTCTGCCTTACTCCATTCCCGTTTACAGTTTTCCACTGATGCAGCAATAAAACGTTTAGCTCGGTTTGAACCAGTTCAATCCCTTTCTAGAACGAGGAGAAGGTGGTTATAGAATTTGCAATGTGCACACACACACACACACACAAGTCGATTTTACCCCTCAGTATCTTTGTAAAACTAAGTCAAATATAAAGCACCCAGACAATCTGTGCATTTCTTTTTGCAAAAATATCGAAAGGAACATTACCCAGACAGAAGCAATGACCCAGTGATATTATCACTAGATTATTAATCCAGAAACTCAGCTAATGTTCTGGGGTCCTGGGTTTGAATCCCGAGTTTGAACTCAACAAAAAAAAAATCTGGAATTAACAATTTAACGATGACCATGAAATCATTGTCGATTGTCGGAAAAGCCCATCTGGTTCACTAATGTCCTTTAGGGAAGGAAATCTGCTGTCCTTACCTGGTCTGGTCTACATGTGACTCCAGCGCCACAGCAATATGGTTGACTCTCAACTACCCTCTGAACAAGGGCAACGAGGAATGGGCCATAAATGCAGCACCCATGGCCCATGAATGAATTTTAAAAATGATATTGTGAACAAAAACTCAGCAGGTCTAGCAGTATCTGTAGGGAGATACAACAGAGTTAACATTTCAAGCTTGTTTGACTCTTCATCAGAACTAAAAGAGAAGGAAAGTGTGTTGGATATTATTCTGTAGCTGGGAGTGATTGCAACAAAGACATAGCAAACTTAGGAACAAGAGACAGATGGCCTGGTGTTGGGGAAGGAGGGATTGGGGGGGGTGTACAGTTGTACACAGTACACTGCGAGATCGGAGTACCTGCGCAATGGGGACCCTACAGCTCAGTAGCCAGCTTGTCAGCATGAATAGGCTGTGCCAACTCTCCCTGTTGGCAAGAATCACATTGGGATTTTAATTTTCTAAGTGCCTTAAGAAAGCATCTGGGAGCTCATCCAAAAAATGTGCAATTCTATCCCATTTTCACATTCATTCGGCACTTAGAATGTTTTGATAAGATCGCCCCGATGGACATATTAGTAGAATGGATGGAGAAGTGGCAGATGCAATTTTAGGTTGGACTTTAACCTGGTGTTGTGAGACTTCTTACTGGATGCAATTTAACGCAGAGATGTGCAAAGTGATTCATTTTGGTGGGAAGGATGGGGTTCGGAGCAGAGGGATCTGGGTGTATGTTTGCATAAATCATTGCGGGTGGCAGGACAGGTTGAGAGAATGGTTAATAAAGTATTGGGAACCCTGGGCATTATCACTGGGGGCATTGAGTATGGAAACAGATAAGTTATGTTAAGCCTTAAACTGGTTCAGCCTCACCTCGAACATTGCTTTCACTTCTGGGCGCATTACTTTTGGAAGGATGTGAAGATATTAGAGAGGGTACAGAAAATATTCAAGAAAGTGGTTCCAGGGATGAAGAACTGCAGTTACATAGAAAGATTGGAGACGCTTGGACTGTTTTCTTTGGAGAACAGAAGGGGCGAGGAGATTTGCTAACAGTATTTACAATCTTGAGGGGTCGAGGCAAAATAGCTAGGGAGACACTTTTCTGTTGGTGGGAAAGATCGAGAATGAGAGGGCATGGAGTTAAGGCAATTGGACAAAGAAACAATGACAACAAGAAGAAAATAATTTTCACACAGCCAGTGATTAGGATCTGGAGTGGACCGCCTGAGATTGTGGTGGTCAATTGAGACTTTCAAAAGGGAATTGGATCATTATAAGTTTAAAGTTTATTTATTAGTGTCACAAGTAGGCTTATATTAACACTGCAATTAAGTTACTGTGAAAATCCCCTATTCGCCACACTCTGGCAGCTGTTCGGGTACACTGAGGGGGAATTTAACATGGCCAATGCACCTAATCAGCACGGCTTTCAGACTGTGGGAGGAAGCCAGAGCACCCGGAGGAAACACGGGGAGAACATGCAGACTCCGCACAGAAAGTGACCTAAGCCGGGAATCAAACCTGGTCCCTGGCGCTGTGAGGCAGCAATGCTAACCACTGTGCCACCCTCATCTGAAAATGAAAAAAATTGCAGGAATACGTGATATAGGGAGGGGATTGGCACGAGGGAAATGCTCCTTTAGAGGGCCAGACAGAGATGATGGGCTGACTGTCTCCTTTGGTGCTGTAACCATTCCAGTTTTCTTCAATTTTCACACCAGAAGATGTACTCATTTGTTTTTGTAAATTTGCAGAGTACACAACAGGTCAAGCTGACAAGAATGTAAATCAAATGAAAAGTAAGATCGTTACAGCAGGGGAATAAAACTGAACTGTGTAAGTAATGGGTTGATTTAAATAGAAAGCCTATCATCATTTCATTAACCACAGTAAGGTCAGATGTTACTTATTGTTTGCCCGTCCAATGATAACAATGGCTCGCATGGAACAAAAACAGTCCTTTCAATGGTCACTGATGTCTGTCAGCTGCACAGGCGGATCAGCGCAGGCAAAACTACAGCAACAATTTTAATGCCACTGCTAGCTGGGTTTAAATCTCAATTGTTTAAACCCTTTGCAGCAAATGCAATACTTGAAATGAATCCACACACTCTAACTACTGGTCCAGCTAATATTTAACTAAGAAGTGAATGGACTAAAAAGTCCCAGTGCTTTGCCTACGTGTCCAATTTTCAAAAACCAGGAAGGGTTATTCTCACAAAGCATAACATTGAGAAGACAAAAAACATTTTCATTCATGCATACAAAGAACAAGAGCAAAGAACAGTACAGCACAGGAACAGACCCTTCGGCCCACCAAGTCTATGCTAACACAGAGTCTCTCTAATCCAATATTTTCTTGCCTTTACTTAGGCCGTATCCCTCTATTCTTTGCCTATTCATGTATCTATCCAGCTGCCTCCTGAATGTTGTTATAGAGACATTCTTTCTGGTTCTATCACAGCTCCCTCTCTGCCCAAGACCGCAAGGAACTACAAAAATTTGTGAATGTAGCCCAATCCATCATGCAAACCAGCCTCCCATCCATTGACTCTGTCTACATTTCCCGCTGCCTCGGCAAAGCAACCAGCATAATTAAGGACCCCACACGCCTTGGACATTCTCTCTTCCACCTTCTTTCGTCGGGAAAAAGATACAAAAGTCTGAGGTCACATACCGACCGACCGACTCAAGAACAGTTTCTTCCCTGCTGCTGTCAGACTTTTGAGTGGACTTACCTTGCATTAAGTTGGTCTTTCTCTATACTCTAGCTATGATTGTAACACTAAATTCTGCACTCTCTCATTTCCTTCTCTATAAATGGTATGCTTTGTATAGCATGCAAGAAACAATATTTTTCACTGTATGTAAATACATGTGACAATAATAAATCAAATCAAATCAAATAGAATCTGCTTCCACCACCTCCTCTGGCAGCGCGTTCCAGGCATTCACCACCCTCTGTGTGAAAAACTTATCCCTTACATCTCTTTTAAACTTTCCCCTCTCACTTTCAACCTATGCCCCCAAGTAATTGACCCTTCGACCCTGGGAAAAAGACTCTGACTATCCACTCTATCCAAACCTGTCATAATCTTGTAAACCTCTATCAGGACCCTCCCCTCATCCTCCGACGCTCCAATGAAAACAACCCAAGTTTGTTCAATCTTTCTTCATAGCCCATACTCTCAAAACCATGCAACATCCTGGTAAATCTCTTCTGCAGCCTTCCCAATGAATCAATAGCTTTCCAGTAGTGTGGTGAGCAGAATTGTACACAATACTCCAAATGCGGCCTAACCAAAGTCTTATACAGCTGCAACATGATTTTCCAATTCCGATACTCAATGTCCCGACCCATGAAGGCCAGCATGCCATACGCCTTCTTGACTGCCTTGTCCACCTGGGTTGCCACTTCAGGGAACTGTGGATCTGCACATCTAGATCCCTCTCTATGCTAATATTTTTAAGGGCTCTACCATTTACTGTATACTTTCCTTCTTCAGTAGACCTTCCAAATCACATCACCTTGCATTTATCCGGGTTAAATTCCATCTGCCATCTTTCGACCCAGGGTTTCCAGCTAATTTATATCTTGCTGTATCCTCTGACAATCCTCTTCACTATCCGCTACTCCCCCAATTTTTGTATCATTGGCAAATTTACTAATCAGATCACCTACATTTTCCTCCAAATCATTTATATATATTACAAACAACAGAGGCCCCAGCATTGATCCATGTGAAGCACCGCTTGTCAGACCTCCAGTTAGAAAAGTACCCTTCCACTGCTACTCTCTGCTTTCCATGCCCAAGATGTGGAGATGCCTTCGCGACACACGACAGCGCAGAGTCGCGGAGCAGAAACTGATAGCCAGGTTCCGCACACACAAGGACGGCCTCAACCGGGATATTGGGTTTATGTCACACTATTTCACATAAATATTTCTGCTTTTTTCCTCCTGAGTCTTTATCATGCGATCCTAGAATCAGAATTTATGTCACACTATTTGTAACTCCCACAGTTGCGTGGACCTGCAGAGTTTCACTGGCTGTCTTGTCTGGAGACAATACACATCTTTTTAGCCTGTCTTGATGCTCTCTCCACTCCCATTGTTTTGTTTCTTAAAGACTGGATTAGTTGTAAGTATTCGCATTCCAACCATTATTCATGTAAATTGAGTCTGTGTCTTATAAGTTCTGTTTGTGAACAGAATTCCCACTCACCTGAAGAAGGGGCTCAGAGCCTCGAAAGCTTGTGTGGCTTTTGCTACCAAATAAACCTGTTGGACTTTAACCTGGTGTTGTTAAACTTCTTTCCATGCCCAAGCCAGTTTTGTATCCATTTTACCAACTCACCTCGGATCCCATATGACTTCACCTTCTGTATTGGCCTACAATGAGGAACCTTATCAAAGGCTTTAGGGTTGGGGGATTTATCCTTTGAAATTTATTCCGCCATATTAGCATATTATAAGTAATTCTCCAGTCTCTTATTCAAACAAAAGTTTTAGCCGTCTAACCTATAGCTTAAATTCAAGTCCTTAATGTTTCCCTCATCCACATCTTTCTTATCTCTAGAACTGACCATTCTAATGTACTTCTGCGTTGCTACCCATATTCTGCACCCTGTCATCCAAAGTATTTTTTTATTCATTCAGGGGACGTGGGGGTCGCTGGCTGGTCAGCATTTATTGACCATCCCTATTTGTCCTTGAGAAGTTTGTGGTGAGCTGCCTTCTTGTAACACTGATGCAACTGGGGTGGCGTGGTAGGCCATTTCAGACGGCAATTGAGAGTCAACCACAGAGTGCCTCTGGAGTCACATGTAGGCCAGACCAGGTAAGGACGGCAGATTTCCTTCCCGAAAGAACATTACTTGCACCAATTTCTGTTCACACATCGCCCCTATGCTCGTGGTCCCCCGATAGTGGTTCCTAGTTAAGTAAAGCCTTGATTTTTACATTTTCATCCTTGTTTTTGAATCCCTCCCTGGCTTTGTCCCTCCCTATCTCTGTAATGTCCTTCACCCCCACAAAACTCAAAGATATCTGTCCTCCACTAATTCTGGCCTTTTGAGCATCCCCAATTTTAATTGCTCTCCATTGGTGACTGTTCCTTCAGCTGCTTAGGCCTTAGGCTCTGGACTCTTCTCTTTCCTCTTTTAAGACATTCCCAAAACCTACATTCTTGAACAAGCTTTTGGCCATTTGCCTTTATTTTCCTGAAGTGTCTATTGCCAAATTTGGCTGATATATACACCAATGAAATGACTTGAGATAACTTATTTCATTAAAGGCTCTATAACAATACACAATTCTATTGTTGATAAGACTTCACTGCCTCTGCCATGGGAAACCGACCATCAGTGGGGAGGTAGGAAAATTTCAGCCAATTAAAAACCTAGATAAAAATGATGGCTTACATTGCAGCACACTGCTAAGGTTGGAAAATTTAAATGTAAAATTTACACCTTGGTAAAATTACACTTAGATGTACAAGTTTCAAGTATAATTTCAAAAATTATACAAGTTCAAAGGTATCCCATTGTAGTCCACTTATTTTATGCAGTGTATTTACAAGCACTCATAGAAATCCTACTGTGCAGAAGGAGGCCACTCGAGTTCACACCAACAACAATCCCACCCAGGCCGTATCCCCGCCATTTCACATATTTACCCCACTAATCCCTCTAACCTACACATCCCGGGACACTAAGGGGCATTTTAGCATGGCCAATCAATCTAACCTGTACATCTTTGGAGTGTGGGAGGAAACCAGAGCACCCAGAGGAAACCCACGCAGACACGGGAAGAATGTGCAAACTCCACACAGACAGTGACCCAAGCCGGGAATCGAACCCAGGTCCGTGGAACTGTGTGTCAGCAGTGCTAAGCACTGTGCCACCATGCTACCCCTCATCATGAGCAAATGAGAAAATCAATATTTAGTTCATTGCCTGGGTAGTAGAAGCAGCCTACAGATTGTAGAAGGATTGGACTACAGTACTAAGGTACTTAAGAACTGCAGTTTTGAGAGTTTCAGGGAAGAATCAATTGGGATGATGAGATGAGAAACTTAATCCTAATTTCAAAAGACTGTGGATGCAAAGTGCCATGATTTCAGTCCAGTACTTATCCAGGGTGCAACACACACATCTACTCACGCAGAATTTTAAAATAAAAATGTATTTTACTTTGTGTTCCATTCAAGGAAGAGAAGCACCATCTTGTAAGAGAGTGTGAGACAGGTACAGATGGATGGTAAACTGTCAGACAGGTGGCAGCTTAATGTTGCACTATTGCAAACATATTTTATTTTATTACTGGACCATGGAGTATTATAGGACCATGCTGCACTACAAAAATAATGGTTAATGACTCAGTGGATGGTAAACTTGTGAATCCAAATCAGATGACATATTTTTCAGTCTGAGCATAATGCTATAAATCAAAACCACTTAGAAAATATCGACAGGATTAGACAAAGTCAAAATGGATTTATGAGAGGGAAATCATGTTTGACAAACCTACTGGAGTTTTTTGAGGATGCAGCTAGCAGAATAGGTAATGGAGAACCAGTCGATGTGGTGTACATGGATTTTCAGCAAGCTTTTGATAAAGTTCCACATAAGAGGTTAATGTGCAAAATTAAAGCACATGGGATTTGGGGTAATGGATTGGCATGGATTGAGAATTGGTTAGCAGACAGGAAACAATGAGTAGGAATAAATGAGTCTTTGTCAGAGTGGCAGTGACTAGTGGGGTCCCGCAGGGATCAGTGCTTGGGCCTCAGCTATTCACAATATACATCAATGATTTGGATGAGGGAACAAAATGTAATATTTTCAAGTTTGCTGACAACACAAAACTTGAGGAGTGTGAATGGTGAGGAGGATGTTAAGAGGCTTCAAGGTGATTTAAACAAGTTGGATGAGTGGGCAAATACATGGCAGATGGAGGATAACGTGGAAAGATGTGAAATTGTCCACTTTGGAAGGAGAGACAGAATGGTAGAATATTATTTAAAAGGGACCTCAGTGTCCTTGTACACCAGTCACTGAAAGCAAGCACGCTGGTGCAGCGAGCAGTTAGGAAGGCAAATGGTATGTTGGCCTTTATTGCAAGAGGACTTGAGTACAGAAGCAAGGATGACTTACTGCTGTTGTGCTGGACCTTGGTGAGATCACACCTGAAGTACCGTGCGCAGTTTTGGTCTCCTTATCTAAGATGGAATATATTCTTGCCATTGAGGGAGTGCAATAAAGATTCACCAGATGGATTCTTGGGGTGGCAGCATTGTTGTATGAGGAGAGATTGGGTCGTCTGGGCCTGTATTCACTGCAATTTAGAGGAATGAGGGGTGATCTCATTGAAAAGTATAAAATTCTGAAAAGACTGGGCAGACTGAATGAAGGCATGTTGTTTCCTCTGGCTGAGGTTGTCTCGAACAAGAGGTCACAGTCTCAGGATACAGGGTAGGCCATTTAGGACTGAGATGAGGAGAAACCTCTTCAATCAGACAGTGGTGAGCCTGTGGAATTCTCTATCACAGAGGGCTGTGGAGGCCAAGTCACTGAATGCATTTAAGAAAGAAATAGATAGATTTCGCGACTCTAAAGGCATCAAGGGGTATGGGGAAAATGCGAGAGTATGGTTTTGAGACAAAGGATCAGGCATGATCATATTGAATAATGGAGCAGGATTGAAAGGCTGAATGGCCAACTCCTAATCCCACTCTTAATGCTTCCATGTTTCTATTTTGAACATTTTTATCTATTTCCATTTGCATATTTTAATTTGAGTACATTTTGCCATTGAGAACAATTGTAAATAAATTGCAGCAGCGAAATTGACCTTTGAAATCTCAAAATCTCCTTCCTGAAGTAGGGGTCGACTTGTATGCTGGGTATAAGATGTGAGCCGCTGGTGTTGACGTGGATGGTCGCCATTTTTAAATGTGAGAAAAAAAACATAACACCAGTAATTCAACTGAAATCATTGTGATACGTTTTACTGAATGAGTTACTTCTACAAGAATTCCTTTAACTACATCCAACAAGTCAGCATCCAATGCAAAGAGTTCATCAAATTCATTCTGAGTCACTTTGACTTTGGCATCATCGTAAGAATCCCACTCGGGATCAGGTTTGTCACTTTCGGTTTCAGAATCATCCCTCTACAAAAAAAAATCATTTTCCTCTCCATGCATTATATTGGATATTCCGCATTTTATAAATGACAGTTTGTGCATTAATGGCGTCCCACAATTTGAAGACAAAACCACACAAAGCATCAAGCAGGCAGTACACATATCTCCACTCAATTTTTGACGATGTTTTCTCTGTCTCAATATCTGGCCGGAATTTTACCGACACGCCCGCCCCGGAATGGGAGGCTCGCAGAACAAGTTGTCCGTTGGCCACGGGCGGGATTTTACCAGCCTCGCCTGAGCGTGGTCGTAAAATACCGGCCTCTGTCTCTGAATCCATCTATTCCAGTTGGCATGAACATAATCCTTCAATGGCTTGCTCAGGTATACATCCAACTGAACTGCAGAATTTCCTGATGCCGCTGCAATTTGGATGTTTTTTTTACTCAGATGCCTCTTGATCTCAACCATTAGATGGAACGTGAACATGCCCCACACCAAAACCTTGGACCTCGAGTAGGCCACCAGGAAGCATATTCCACATGTTATCAATCCACAACATCACTCCATCCTCATCCATCCAACTGTTATCATGGATGTTCCCTGCAGGGAACTAAACTTTCAGCATAGTTTTATGTTTGAAAATTACCATAGACCCCAATGTCATTCTGTTGGCCATGCAGGCTAGGGTGGCATGGTGGCACAGTGGTTAACACTGCTGCCTCACAGCACCAGGGACACGGGTTCAATTCCCGGCTTGGGTCACTATCTGTGCAGAGTCTGCACGTTCTCCCCGTGGTCTCCGTGGGTTTCCTCCGGGTGCTCTGGTTTCCTCCCACAGTCCTAAAGACGTGCTGGTTAGGTGCATTGGCCATGCTAATTTCTCCCTCAGTGTACCTGAACAGGTGCCGGAGTGTGGCGACTAGGGGATTTTCATTGCAGTGTTAATGTAAACCTATTTGTCACATAAATAAATAAACTTTAAAATTTGAAACAAGCATCACCATCTTCTCTTGTCCAATGGAACTGTTTTCTAATATTGTTACTTCACAGTGGGGATTTTTATGCACATTCATGACAACAGTTGGATGGATGAGGATGGAGTGACATTGTGGATTGATAATGTTGGCATATTCTTCCTGGTGGCCTACTCTGTTAGAATGTAACCGGTGACAACTTTGTATTGGGTATAATGTGACCAATGGTAACAAGCTGTAAGGGTCAGCTGACCCAGTAAACCATGGAACCAATTACAGAATGATGTAATAGTCAGCTGACCAGTTGACTCACTATAAATAAGAACTTGTTTGGAATTGTGGGGAGCTTGGATTGGCCCAGGGCGGGGCCCCAAGTTTGGAGTAATGATGTTTCCTTATTAAATCCTTTCTTTCATTTATACATTGGAGTAAGTTTTTTTTAATTGTCTGCATTTGAAGAGTTACTTCTGATTAAACATATTCGAGGTCTGAAGTCTTAGTGTGGGGCATGTTCACATTCCATCTAATGGTTGAGATCAAGAGGCATCAGAGAAAAAAAAATCCAAATTGCGGTGGCTCCAGGAAATTTTGCAGTTCAGTTGGATGTATGCCTGAGCAAGCCATTGAAGGATCATGTTCCTACTGGGCATATTAAAATTTTGTCCATGTTGCCAGCATGACATAATGGATATTTGTGTTTTTGATGCTGGCTGATGATGAATCACTGGAAACTGGTCATTTTGACGTTAAGATCTTTTGGCAGATTCTATGAACAATGTTGATCTTCTGTCACAACACTAGCTCTGACGAAGGGTCATCCAGTCTGAAAACTTTGCCTCTATTCTGTCTCCAAAGATGCTGTCAGATCTGCTGAGATTTCCAGCATTTTCTGATTTTGTTTCAGATTCCAGCATCTGCAGTATTTTGCCTTTATACTAGATATTTATGTTCCATAAAGTGGCTACACCAACCAGCTGTTTCTCTGAAATCAATGCTGGACTCAAGATTTGATTCCGTCCATTTAAATGTGTGTTGCATTTCTGGTGATGTAACCATCCTGCTAACTTTTGAGGACCCACTCTGATTCATGCTCATGATGATCCAAAGTGACTCAGAACAGATTCGATAAACTCTTTGGGTGGGATTTTCTGGCCGTGTTCACCCCAAGACTAGAAAATCCTATCCAAGGTCAATGGACCATTTCATGGTTCATCCCTCACCTGCTCCAATTCCCGTGGCTAGGGGGATGTGAAAATTCACCCCACTGTGTGTTAGATGCGGAAGATTATGAATTTGATGCCTTTGTCACAGGCAGAATGTTCTTGTTTTCTTACTGTCCATAGTCAGTATGTTTTGTAAGGAAAAAGGTGTGTCCTTTCTCACCTTTGGAGTGTATATTTCAATTAAATAATTTTGCAGTAAGCTTGGGTGAGTTTAAATAAAGAAGGTTATTTATTCTTATACATCTGAATTAAATTCAATTTCACACACACTCAATCTCACTCATGCACCCATGCACACAAAATTAGATAACGATCATGCACTTTTATGGAGTACCGATATCTCAGCATCAGATTCATGATCCTTGGTTCTATGCTGAGTGGCTGGCTATTACTTCACTTCAGAGGAAGTAGTTGATTGATGGATAACTGTTCTACCGTAAGCTATTCAACTTATTCTAATTGTAATAAAGAGTTTTTAAAGTTACGGTGTGGCAGGTCAGCTCAGCCGAGTAGAATGTACAGTGACAGGCAAAAAGGAAAAAGAGGTGATGTTGCTTTGATAATAAGGGCTGGGATCAACGCATGAGTAAGGAAGGATCTCAGATCGGAAGAACAAAATGTGGAATCTGTTTGGGTGGAGCTAAGGAACAGCAAGGGACAGCAAACATTGGTTGTTGTTGAGAAGACACCAAACAATTATGGTAATGTGGGGGATGGTATTAATCAGGAGATTAGAGAGGCATGTAGTATGAATAATATAGTAATCATGCGTGACTTCAATCTGGATATAGACTGGGTAAACTGAATAAGCATGAATGCTGTGGGAGGATGAGTTTCTGGAGTGTGATAGAAATGCTATTCAAGAGCAATGTGTGGAGGAACCGACTAGAGAACAGATTATCTTAGATCTAGTGTTAAGTAACAAAAAAAGGCTAATTAATAATCTTGCTGTAAAAGAATCTTTGGGGATGAGTGAGCACAATTTGATAGAATTTTACACTCTGTTTGAATTGAGGAAATTCAATCTGAAGCCAGGCTGTTAAACTTGAAGAAAGGAAATCACAAAGGTATGAGGGACAAGTTGACTGAGGTGGATTGGAAAAATACATTAAAAGGTCAGATGGTACAGAGGCAATGGATAATCTTTAAAGAATTATTACACAATTTACAGCAACTATGCACTCCTTCAAGGCACAAAAACCCAAAAAGAAAAATCAATCAACCATGGCTAACAAGCGAAGTTAAGGATTGTATATGATTAAAAGAAAAGGCTGATACATTTGATAGAAATAGTAGTAAACCTGAGGATTGGGAAGATTTTGGAATAGAGCAAAGGAAGGCCATGAAACCGATAAAGAAAGATTTTCTTGTCTTGGGATGAGTCCCGGTGGAAAATCTCGCCCATCCTGAAACTGTAAAATGCCACTTGAGATCAGCGGACCTTCCCATTGTCTGCCCCTCGCCCGCTCCGATTCCCGTGGCGGCGAGATAGTAAAATTCCAGCCATTGTGTCTGTGTTCACTGATGAAGATTCAAGGAGTTTCCTCGAATTAGAGATTCAAGTGACAAGGGAGAATGAGGGATTGAAGGAAGCTAATATTGCTAAGAAGGTTGTATTGGAAGAATTAGTGGGACTGAAGTTGATAACTCTCCAAGACCTGATATTCTACACCCTAGGGTTTTTAAAGAAGTTGCCATGGAGATAATGGATGCATTGGCGATCGTCTTCTAAAATCCTATAAATTCTGGAATGTTTCCTGCAGATTAGAAGGTAGCAAATGTCACCCGATTATTTAAGAAGGGCGGGAGAGAAAAAACAGAGAACTACAGACCTGTTGGCCTTACATCATCAGTAGGGAAAATGCTGGAATGTATTATAAAGGATATGATAAATGGATATTTGGATAAAAATGATCTAACTGGGCATTGTCAACATGGATGTATAAATGGGAAATCATGTTTGATAAACCTGTTGGAATTTTTTGAGGATGTTACTCACAGAATTGATAATGGGAAGTTGATGGGTAGTATAATTGGAGGGCTTTTGATAAAGTCCCTCACAGGAGATTGATTAGTAAAATAAGAGCATATGGGATAGGAGGAAATATACTGGCATGGATTAAGGATTGGCTAACAGACAGAGTGTAGGAATAAATGAGTCATTCACATGTGGGCAGTTTGTGACTAGTGGGGTACCCCAAGGTTCATCATTTGGGCCCCAGCTGTTCACAATATATATTGATGAGTTGGATCTGGGGTCCAAATGTAATATTTCCAAGTTTGTGGATGACACAAAGCTAGGTGGGAATGTGTGCTATGAGGAAAATGCAAAGCAGCCTCAAGAGGATTTGGACAGGTTTAGTGGGTGGGCGAGAACGTGTCAGATGGAATACAAGTGGAAAAATATGAGGTTATCCACTTTGGTAGAAGGTACAGATGTGCAGGGTATTTCTTAAATGGTAAGAGATTAGAAAGTTTAGATGTACAAAAGTACCTGGGTGTCCTCATCAATAAGTAACTGAAGGTTAACAGGTATGTGCAGCAGCAATTCGGAAGGGTAATGTTAGGCTTTATCACAAGAGGATTTGAGTACGAGTAGCAAAGTCTTGCTTCAATTGTATAGAACCTTGGTTAGACCACACCCTTGAGTACTGTGTGCAGTTTGGTCCCCTATTATTGCCATAGTGGGAGTGCAACGAAGGTTCACCAGACATATCTCCAGGGTGGCAGGACTGTCCTATGAAGAGACATTGGGGTAAACCTAGCCTGTATTCTATAGGGTTTTGAATAATGAGAGGTGATCTCATTGAATTTGCAAAATATTTAAAGGGAGAGACAGGGTTGATGCAACCAAGATGTATCCCGTTGTTTATAGTCTAGAACCAGGGGGCACAGTTTCAAAATAAGGGGGAAGCCACTTAGGACCGAAATTAGGAGAATTCTTCTTACAAAGAGGGTTGCATATCTTTGGAATTCTCTACCCCAGAGTGCTGTGGAAGCTCAATCATTGAGTATATTTAAAGCAGAGATTGACAGATTTCTAAATCCCGATGATGTAAAAGGATATGGGGATAGCATGGGAAAAATGCACTTAAGTGGACGATCTGAGGCACCTATGATGGTCTGAATGGCCTATTCCTGCTCCTATGTGGCAGGCCTGTGGTCCTTTGAATGATTCTGATGATTTAAAGTTGCAGTGAGGTTTTGTAAGGTGAAGGGTTCACAGCTGGTTGTGAGGTTTCCAGCAGCTGAATAACTAGGAGGTTGGTTCTGAAGTGATCTGTGAAAAGTAGAACAGTTTACATATTCTGGCTATCTGATGCCTTGCAGTTAGTTTCCAAGTCTGGTTCACATACTTTTCTTTTATTCATTTGTGGGACATGGGCATCACTGGCTGGCCAGCATTTATTACCCATCCCTAGTTTCCCAAGGGCAGTTGAGAATCAACCACATTGCTGTGGCTCTGGAGTCACTGTAGGCCAGACCGGGTAAGGACGGCAGATTTCCTTCCCTAAAGGACATTAGTGAACCAGATAGATTTTTACAACAATCGACAGTGGTTTCTTGGTCATCAGTAGATTCTTAATTCCAGATATTTTATTATTGAATTCAAATTCCACCATCTGCCGTGGCGTGATTTGAACACAGGTCCCCAGAGCATTAGCTGAGTTTCTGGATTAATAGTCTAGCGATAACACCACTCGGCCATCGCCTCTCCTGACTGAACAGATGCTTCTAATGGCTTTGGTGGAACATGTCAACCCACATTTCTGGAAGGATACAAGATCAGGTCAGTCGCTGGCCCCTGAGCTCATTGTGAATTTGGTCTCAGTCATTTTTTTCAGGGCAGATTCCTTCTTCTTCCATTCTTGCAGTTTTTCACTTGCTACCGCCCAGTTATTTGGTGAGTTAGTGACTGTTGCAATGTTTAGCTTGGAACCAGCTCCGTACTTCATTCTTTTTTCTGGGGGACTCATTTTGTTCCATTGTTTACCATGCACGATCTGCACTTTGTGGCATGTCTCAAACTCCTACACATCTTCTCTGCAGCACGGCTCGAAACGCCTGTTTGGTCCCATGTGTGACTTACAAAGTGAGCAATATTTGCATTACTGAGGTGAAAAATTGAGGCCAACCGTCATTGCGAGTATAGCATTTCACAGCTGAAAAGGGGTTTGATTTATATGCTAAGTATAGGTCTAAACAGGATTTTTGGCATTATAAAAACTAGATTGTCTTATAAACTGGGTCGAATTTAACCCTGCCATCGACCCAGAATACAGATCCCAAGCCCGATGGTTTGATCTCAGCATAGCTGGCCTAACAAAGAGTAAAACAATCATTTGGAGTCCCACATCATACCTGACTAAGGAGGAGGGAAGTAATCAGCCCTTTCTCCAGCAACAAACCTGACCTAATGGAAAGCTGGGGATGGGAACAATCAACAAAGGCCACACTGTCATGAGAATATGTGCCTGTTATGTGTCAAGTGATGATCATATCATATTCATTTGTGACACCTTCCTGCCAATCACTGCCTGCACTCACTGACAAAGCCATCACTATTAAAGTTTCTGTGCAGGGGATTCCCTGTAAATATTGATACAATCCCAAGGATTTCCTGATAGAGTTGCGAGAAGACATTGTCAGCTGTACAAAAAAAGCAGTATTATCATTGCACCAATCGTTTTATAAATACACAGCACAGAAATGGAATGTAGTCAGCCAACTTACAGCAAAATGCAGAATTCTGATGACAGCAAGCTATCTGATAACCTCATGCACTCCTGGCATCCCCTGTGGACCTGCTAAAATACAGGAAACTCCATTTGAAGGACTCAAATATGATCAACAGCTACTTGAGCAAGATGCAAGATAGCAACTAACACTGATGAACCACCATTTAATGCTCAACAGACAGGAAGAGAGACAGCTGAAGGAGAATTAACACTGAGAGTGAAGTTCATTATAGTGAAACATACTGGAAGTGTGTCAAAATGAATAGAGCTGTGTCCATCATAGTGAGCCAGAATTAAACAATTAAATGAACAAAGAAGTATTTACGATGTTGCAATGGGTTTTCAACCCTTTCAAGATGGACAAAGCCGGCTTATTCCACTGAAATGAAGTGCCAACTCCAAAAGATATGAAGGCAGCAGAGATGATTCAGACAAGGATAACAAAGATAACTCACAGTTGATTAATGAAGCTATGAAGGAAGGCCGAGGAAACTAATTTTTTTCTCAGAAAAACAAAGTATCATGGGGATGTAACTTAGGTTTTTAAAATAACGAACAGAATCAATAATGTGGATCCATTCCATCCAAACCAGGATAGAATTTGGGGGCATGTTCACGAAGAGAGAAAGCATTGAAATACATTCACATTGTTTATTAGAGTGAGACATTGGGTGGCGTGGTGGCACAATGGTTAGCACTGCTGCTTCACAGCGCCAGGGTCCTAGGTTCGATTCCCGACTAAGGTCACTGTTTGTGTGGAGTTTGCACATTCTCCCCATGTCTGCGTGGGTTTCCTCCGGGTATTCCAGTTTCCTCCCACATTCTGAAAGACGTGTGGGTTAGGCGCATTGACCCAAACAGGCGCCGGATTGTGGCAACTAGGGGAATTTCACAGTAACTTCATTGCAGTGTTAATGTAAGCCTTATTTGTGACTAATAAATAAACTTTAAAACTTTAAAACATTGCAACACAACTTTGGAAGTTTGAGATTGTTACAATCTGATAAATGTGTAGGACAATCAATGTGACTGCAACCTGACTTGTTCTGGTGAGGCAGGTTACAAACCTGAACACAAAGGAAATGTTTGGGTTGATTAGTGAGATGGATTGTAGCCCAATCAAAATAGATAATGCTGCATAAATGTGGCAAATGCCACATAAATGTCAGGCAAAAGACCATCTCCAACAACAGAGAATCTAACCCTTGACGTTCAACAACATTACCAACATCACATCCCCCATCATTAACATCCTGAAGAGGAAGGATGTGATCATTATTAATCAGGTATTCAAATACAAGAGCTGGTCTGAGGCTGGGAATTCTGGGTGGCATGGTGGCACAGTGGGCAGCACAGTGGCACATTGGTTCGTACTATCGCCTCACAGCACCAGGCACCTGGATTCAGTTCCAGCCTTGGGTGACTGTCTGTGTGGAGTTTGCACATTCTCCCCATGTCTGCGTGGGTTTCCTCCGGGTGCTCTGGTTTCCCCCCACAGTCCAAAGATGTGCAGGTTAGGTGCATTGATCCTGCTTAGTGTCCCAGGATGTATAGGTTAGGGGATCTGCAGGGCATATACATGGGGTTACGAGGATAGGGCCTGGGTGGGATGCTCTGACAAGCAGTTGGTGCAGACATGATGGGCTGAATGGCCTCCTTTTGCCACATAGGGATTCTATGATCCTATTCAATGATCTTCTGAATCCCTGATGGAAAGCCTGTCCATCATCTATGAGACAGAAGTCAGGAGTGTGTTGTAATACTCTCCCCTTGTCTGATGAGTGCAGCTCCCACAACATTCAAGAAGCTCGACACCATTTGCACCGCCCAGGAAACCATCTCTGGAGCTGGAGCCTTCGTGCCCCTGGTCGCCACCAACCCAGATTCTACCTTCGGGACTGGGGCCCTCACTCTCCCAGCCCCCACTGACTGGGCCCACTCCCTTGGAAAAGCAACCATTATAATCAAGGACCCCATGCACCCAGACATACTCTCTTCCACCTTCTTCCATTGAGAAAAAGATACAAAAGTCTGAGGTCATGTACCAACTGACTCAAGATCAGCTTCTTCCCTGCTGCCATCGGACTTTTGAATGAACTAACCTAATATTAAGTTGATCTTTCTCTACACCCTAGCTATGACTGTAACACTACATTTTGCACCTTCTCCTTTCCTTCCCTATGTACAGTATGCTTTGTCTGTATAGTGCGCAAGAAACAATACTTTTCACTGTGTACCAATACATGTGACAATAATAAATCAAATCAATCAAATCAAATCAAACCATCCGGGACAAAACAGCCCCTGATTGACACCACATTCACCACCTTAAACAACCACTACCTCTACCACCGGCGCACAGTGGCAGCAATTGTACCAGGTATAAGATGGATACCAGGACCTCGCTAAGACTTCTTGGACAGCACCTTCCAAACGCCTCACCTCTACTACCTAAAAGGGCAAGTTCATGCACGGAAACACCACGAAAGGTGTCCTTCAAGTCGCGCACATCCTTTCTTGGATATGAATCACCATTGCTACATGATCACTTGGTTAAAATCCTTGAACTGTCTACCTAGTGACACGTTATACCTTCAGCACACAGACTGTGAGCAATTCAAAAAGGTGCCTAGCTACCACCTTCCAAGAACAATTAGGAATGTGCAATAAGTACAGGCCTTGTCAACAATGCCCACAATCGCTTGACTGAAGAAGAAATGATAGTAACTCATATTAAATTTCTGTGGCAACCTTCTGTCTTATAAGATGATGACTTGTGGTGTAATGGGTCCAGCATTGCCTCGTGTGGCTCAGAAACCTCATTCTGGCATAGCAGTCTCTGCTGGACTGAGAACATACACAATTCACTGGCTTCTGTTTTCCCTGTGCTCCCTTCCTGGCCCACCAAGAGTTTTATTTCAGCTTTCCTCTTCCAATGCCCTTCTAGACTGTTAACCCCCCAAAAGACACCACCGTCATCAGCGACTGTCTCCCTGTTATCAGTACCAATATCCATCATCTTCATATCTTGCTTGAAGGCTTCCTTGTAGGAGAGGTATCAACATCCAGTAGGTCATGACCCAGTGGCCAAGTCACCATCCAGAAAGTCTTTGGGTATATGGTCATCATCCATCCAATGAATGTGGCTGGGCCAGAGCAGATGTTGTTGGCTTTGCAATGAATGTATGTTGAAAGAATTGGCAATTGGCATGCTCCACAACCTCAGAGTTGGTGATCTTGTCCTGTCAAGAGGTGCTGAGGATATATCTGAGACAGTAAAATTGGAAACTGTTCATATTAATTCATATCAATTTAACTAATCTATTGAAACTGTTACAATTCTGAGGTGTATAGGATTATTAAGTTTTGGAACTGTATCTTTTGATATAATAAGATTATTATATTTTGGGGCTGAATCTTTAAATTTAGGGTAAATGAAGGTGGTCATATGACCTGCTCTGCATTCTGCCTGATAGCAAACCTGGCTACAACAAAAACAGAAAATGCTGGAGAAACTCAGCAGGTTTGAGAGCATCTGTGGAGAGAGAATAGAGCCAACGTTTTGGGGGCGGCACAGTGGCACAGTGGTCATCACTGCTGCCTTACAGCGCCAGGGGCTGGGTTCGATTCCCGGCTTGGGTCACTGTCTGTGCAGAGTCTGCATGTTCTCCCGTGTCGGTGTGGGTTTCTTCCGGGTGCTCTGGTTTCCTCCCACAGTCCAAACGAAATGCTGGTTAGGTGCATTGCCCATGCTAAATTCTCCCTCAGTGTACCCGAACAGGTGCCCGAGTGTGGCAACTAGGGGATTTTCACAGTAACTTCATTGCAGTGTTAATGTTAATGACTAATAAATAGATAAACTTTAGAGTCTGGATGACCCTTCGTCAGAGCTGGGTAGCTCTGACAAAGAGTGATCCAGACTTGAAACATTGGCTCTATTCTGTCTCCACAGATGCTGTCAGGCCTGCTGAGTTTCTCCAGCATTTTCTGTTTTTGTTTCAGATTCCAGGATCCACATTTTGCCTTTATTTTAGTAAGCCTGGCTGGTTTGATTGCTGGAGATCAAATGAGGACTCAGATTGTTTTACAGATAACAAGGTGCAAAATATTTACACTTGGAGACAATAGCAGCAATTTCTGAGTGAACCCTGAGTCTCCCAAGGTCCCAGAAAGTTGTTATAGGTATCAGGTTGTAAACAGTTTTGTTATAAACAATCCATTTACTTCTAAGATGAAAGCAAGTTGGGATCAAAAATAGTTAAATACTATTTCTACGTTGATACTAAACAAGTGTGTTTGACGTTGCAATGGGGAAGATTGCAGGGGAAGCCATTTTTGAGATCAGGTTACAGGCTTCCCTCCCCAATAATATCACAGATAGATGACAGTTTTGCTTTTTGTGATCCGCAGCTATCTCAGAGGCAAAGAACAGGAGTTAAAGGCAGCCAGTCTTGCAGCTGCAGCAGAGAAAATGCTGACTCTATTGATCTTGCAGAATGAGGGTGGGAGTTTGCACTCAACTTGTAAGACTGAGTTCATGAGAATTTAAAAGAGGCTGGCAGACTTGCCTAGCTTATTTTTATTTATTAGTCACAAGTAGGCTTACATTAACAATGCAATGAAGTTACTGTGAAAATCCCCGAGTTGCCACACTCTGATGCCTGTTTGGGCCAATGCATCTAACCAGCACATCTTTGGACTGTGGGAGGAAACCAGAGCACCCGGAGGAAAACCACGCAGACACGGAGAGAACGTGCAAACTCCACACAGTGACTCATCCAGGAATCAAACCTGGGTCCCTGGCGCTGTGAGGCAGCAGTGCTAACCACTATACCACTGTGCTGCTTGGGTTAGAAAGAAATAATTTAGCCCCCCCATAGTGGAAGTCAGTTCTGGGATCAGAAGTTACCCAACTGGGAATAATTTTAGACTGGTTCTTGGAGGATGAAGGGACAGTATAATGTATAACCATGGTGGGACATTTTTGGTCATGCTAAAAGTTAAACAGAGAATTTATTTTCTTAGTTTAAAATATAAGTTGCCACCAAAAATAAAATAGTGTTCATTTTTTTTAGTCATTTGTCACAGTAAAAGTTTTCAAATGTGAAATCTTGGTGTGTTATTCTTTTAGCTGTTAATTGGAAGTTTGAATTTCACTTTAAAAGTTGTCAATCTCTACAGAGACCATGACAAAATTGAATGGCATCAAGGTTGGTAAGTCGCCGGGACCGGATGGGATGTACCCCAGGTTACTGTGGGAGGCGAGGGAGGAGATTGCGGAGCCTTTGGCGATGATCTTTGCATCGTCGATGGAGACGGGAGAGGTTCCGGAGGATTGGAGGATTGCGGATGTGGTCCCTATATTCAAGAAAGGGAACAGGGACAGCCCGGGAAATTACCGACCGGTGAGTCTAACCTCAGTGGTTGGTAAGTTGATGGAGAGGATCCTGAGAGACAGGATTTATGATCATCTAGAGAAGTTTAGTATGATCAAAAGTAGTCAGCACGGCTTTGTCAGGGGCAGGTCGTGCCTTACGAGCCTGGTTGAGTTCTTTGAAAATGTGACCAAGCACATTGACGAAGGAAGAGCGGTGGATGTGGTCTATATGGACTTCAGCAAAGCGTTCGATAAGGTCCCCCATGCAAGACTTCTTGAGAAAGTGAGAGGGCATGGGATCCAAGGGGCTGTTGCCTTGTGGATCCAGAACTGGCTTGCCTGCAGAAGGCAGAGAGTGGCTGTGGAGGGGTCTTTCTCTGCATGGAGGTCAGTGACCAGTGGAGTGCCCCAGGGATCTGTTCTGGGACCCTTGCTGTTTGTCATTTTCATAAATGACCTGGATGAGGAAGTGGAGGGATGGGTTGGTAAGTTTGCTGACGACACCAAGGTAGGTGGTGTTGTGGATAGTTTGGAGGGATGTCAGAAGTTGCAGCGAGACATAGATAGAATGCAAGACTGGGCGGAGAAGTGACAGATGGACTTCAACCCGGATAAGTGTGTGGTGATCCATTTTGGCAGATCCAATGGGATGGAGCAGCAGTATAAAATGAAGGGTACCATTCTTAGCAGTGTAGAGGATCAGAAGGACCTTGGGGTCCGGGTCCATAGGACTCTTAAATCGGCCTCGCAGGTGGAGGATGCGGTCAAGAAGGCGTATGGCGTACTAGCCTTCATTAATCGAGGGATTGAGTTTAGGAGTCGGGAGATAATGCTGCAGCTTTATAGGACCCTGGTTAGACCCCACTTGGAGTACTGCGCGCAGTTCTGGTCACCTCATTACAGGAAAGATGTTGAAGCCATTGAAAGGGTGCAGAGGAGATTTACAAGGATGTTGCCTGGATTGGGGGGCATGCCTTATGAGGATAGGTTGAGGGAGCTTGGTCTCTTCTCCCTGGAGAGACGAAGGATGAGAGGTGACCTGATAGAGGTTTACAAGATGTTGAGGGGTCTGGATAGGGTGGACTCTCAGAGGCTATTTCCAAGGGCTGAAATGGTTGCTACGAGAGGACACAGGTTTAAGGTGCTGGGGGGTAGGTACAGGGGGGATGTCAGGGGTAAGTTTTTCACTCAGAGGGTGGTGGGTGAGTGGAATCGGCTGACGTCGGTGGTGGTGGAGGCAAACTCGTTGGGGTCTTTTAAGAGACTTCTGGATGAGTACATGGGATTTAATGGGATTGAGGGCTATAGATAGGCCTAGAGGTGGGGATGTGATCGGCGCAACTTGTGGGCCGAAGGGCCTGTTTGTGCTGTGGCTTTCTATGTTCTATGTTCTATGTTCTAAAATGACCATAGGTATATTTATTAGATTATAACTGTGAATAAATGGGGTTGTATTGTTTACAGTTACAGACAATCTGCAAACCGATTTGTTGATGTCTTCCGTCCGGTGTAACGGAAAAAGATTTCACTGACCCAAATTCAGTGAGGCTCACGAAAACAATTTTGAGGCCTGTAAGTTAAGGGAGCAATGTATTCATGTGGCAATCACACAGCAATTAGAACCATAGAAAATTTACAGCACAGGAGGAGGCCATTCGGCCCTTCATGTCCATGCCAGCCCGAGGGCACCCACGTGCCCTTTCTAATCCCACCATCCTGCACCCGGCCCATAGTTGTGTAGCTTACAGCCCTTAAAGTGTAGACCCAGTTACTTTTTAAAAGAGTTTAGGATCTCTGCCTCCACCACCAATTCAGGCAGCGAATTTCAGACACCCACCACCCTCTGTGTAAAAAAGCTCTTCCTCATGTTCACTCTACACCGACTGCCACTTATCTTGAATCTATTGAATTTAATAAAATTATTGTCTTGAATTGTAATTCATTATTCAACACTCTTATGATTCATTTTCTTCTGGTGGCTGGGATTTATCCAGCCAAAAGAACTGAAATGAAATGGGGCGGCACAGTGGCACAATGGTTAGGACTACTGCCTCACAGCGCCAGGGACCGGGGTTCGATTCTCGGCTCGGGTCACTGTGTGATGTTCGCACATTCTCCCCATGTCTGCATGGCTTTCCTCCAGGTGCTCCGGTTTCCTCCCACAGTCCAAAGATGCGCGGGTTAGGTGGATTGGCCATGCTAAATTGCCCCTTAGTTTCGGGGGGCTAGCTAGGGTAAATGCATAGGGTTATGGGGATAGGGGCTGGGTGGGATTGTGGTCGGTGCAGACTCGATGGGTTGAATGACCTCCTTCTGCACTGTAAGGTTCTATGGAAAGTGGGCGCAGTTGACTCAAGAAGAAACTAGCTCTTGGGCTAAAGAGATATGGGGGGGGGAGGGAGGAGGCAGGATCAGGATATTGAATTTGATGATCAACTATGATCCAAATGATTGGCGGAGCAGGCTCGAAGGGCCGAATGGTCTACTCCTGCTTCCAGTTTCTACAGCTCACAAAATGGACTAGAGTTCGGAGTTCTTGCCGTGACTGTCAGCACGTAATTGCTTACGCCAGGAAACGAGGAGGAGCTGAAGGTTTTAAACAGACTCCAGCTCCAGTTTATGTCATAACAGAGGGCGGCTGCTGTGTAAGATCAGCCCTTTCTCCCAGCGATTCTACTCTCCCCTGTGCGTGTCTGTATGGAATCCTCGCTTCTTGGGCTGTGACTCCTAAACACACCCGGACGATGGTCGCCTCTTTATCCGCTTTTTGTAAGCCCAAGTTTTCAGACGCCAGGAGGGGGTTCGGTTTGTTCCTTTTGTTTTCTCGGAAGAGCTGAAAACGGAAGGGCGAAGATGCCGAACTGAAATGGGGTTCGAGAGAGAAGAGAAACAGAAGGCATATTCCGCTTTGTTTTGGGGAAGAGGTAAAAATGACTGAAGCTCTCTGTGTTTTAAGCTTTCTTTCCGGTGTCTGTCCAAGGACTTCACACAAAGGAGAGAGATAGAAGTCACCAATGACACAAAGGACCTGGGCGCCTTTTCCGGGGCTATCTATATGTCTAGATCGCAAATCAAGCGCTTGATACCGATATACTCGATACAGTTTGCAAGAGTATATTTTATACAGCACTTCTATTTTACTACTGCCTATATTTAAACTGCTAAAAGTTAATTCTTTTAAAGTACAGTGCCAAATATATGGGACTTTTTGGATCTAATAGTTTAGCATGTATTGTTGTAAGTCAGGGTGTTTTGGGTGTCAAGTTTAGTTAGGATCTTTTGTTCAGATGTTGGGCGGAGGGAGGGGGCTGGGAAAACTTGGAGCCTCTGCTGTAATTATTCAAAACCTTACTGCCTGAACGCCCAACTGTTCTCTTGTCTGCTTTCTCCAGTTTTAAAGTTAATTTTGTTGTTCTAATTGTTCCTGCTTCCTGTTTAAGGGCAGTGGACACTGCAGTTTACATCCTTTAGTTTGTATCCGAATACCAATTTATAACAAAGCAGTTGGTCGAACAGCACCACAAATAAAACTTCCCCCCCCCTCCCCCCTCCCCCCTCCTCCTCCTCCTCCCGTTATATGGATCTGTTCAATAATACTGTATTTTTCTCGTCCCATTTCATGGCGACAACACTGTGGTTAGCACTGCTGCCTCACAGCACCAGGGACCTGGGTTCGATTCCCGGCTTGGGTCACTGTCTGTTGCGGCGTGTGGTAAACCACGGTTAGCTTATTGCCTGTGTGTGTGTGACATACCTGGACATGCCCCTGCCGGCCCTCCCCCCCCCCCCCCCCTGGTCCAGGTATAAAGGTGACTGCTCCCCACCCCCCCACCCCCCCCGCCTCAGTCTCTGGACCAGTTCATCGGCATCCAAGTCTTTTGCTAATCAAAGTCTATTTGTTCTTGCATACAAACTAGCCTTCGCTTGATTGATAGTGCATCATGGAGTCTGCACGTTCTCCCTGTGTCTGAGGGGGTGTCCTCCGGGTGTTCCGGTTTCCTCCCACAGTCCAGAAGACTTGCTGGTTAGGTGTATTGACCTGAACAGCTGGCGACTAGGGAATTTTCACAGTAACTTCATTTCAGTGTTAATGAAAGCCTACTTGTGACTAATAAAACAAACTTTATCAGGACCAGATCCAGACTATATGCAACAATATCTCTCTCACTCACACAGCCCAAACTTTTTCAATCGGGTTTGTTTGGTCCAGGCCCAGTTAAATAAGGAAGGGGTTGCGTTATTGCATGGGCCACAGCATAACACTGTTCATGTTCAAAATGAAAGCAAAATACCGCGGATGCTGGAAATCTGAAATAAAAACAGAAAGTGCTGGAAATGCTCAGCAGGTCCGGCAGCTGCTGTGAAGAGAGAAAAAACACAGTTAACAGGCGGAATGTTCCGGCAGCGGAGGCGGCCCACCATCGGTTAGCAGCGGGATCTTCTGGTCCCATCAATGTCTACGGGATTTTGCGTGCCCCACACCGTTCATCGCTGGGGAATGCGCTGTGAGGGGTTATCATTGGCGGGACTGGAAGATCCTGCCGGTGGAAGGGGCCAGAAAATTGTGGCCAACGTTTTGATTCCAATGTGATTGTTCTTCAGAGATGCAGGAAGGTAGCTGTGAGATGGGTTTTATGCAATTGAATGTGGGGAAGGGTAGGAAGAACCAAGTGGAAGGTCTGGGATAGGATACAGGGCAGGAGAGCTTAAATGACAAAGATGTCCTGCAACAACAGGCAAAGGGAACTTTAATGGTTGTGGGAAACATAAGATTGTAAGAAATAGGAGCAGGAGTAGGTCATTCAACCCCTCGAGTCTGTTGCACTTTTCATTAAGATTATGGCCGATCTAACTGTGGCCTCAACCCCACTTTCCTGAGTGAGTGTGAATGGCAGAATAATGAACAGCTCTGTCCAAAAGCATAGCTACCTTGATTGCACTTCCTCACACCCTGCCTCTGGTAAGAACTCTCTGTTTCATTCTCCCATTTATTCTGTCACATCTGCTCTGACGCAGCCTTCTACACCCAGAGCTTCCCCTTAATCGGGCCCTCACTGTGTCCAACCCATTTCCTGCACAGCTGCTCTCACCTCCTCCTTCCCAAAATCATGTTAGGATCACCATTGTCCTCACTTTCCATCCCACCAGCTTCCACATTCAAAGGATCATTCTCTGTCATTTCCACCACCTCCAGCATGTCACTGCACCAAACACATCTTCCCTTCTCCCGGCAGCCTTTTGAAGGGATCATTCCTCCTGTCACTCCTCAATCACCTCACCTCCTTCCCTGAACTTTTACCTCCTCTCCTCACCATTCAGGGTCCCAGACACACCTTCCAGGTGAAACAGTGATTTACTTGGCTGTCTTTCACTTGAATATGCTGTATTTGTTGCTCGCAATGCATTTAACGACTGCTTTGTGGAACACCTTCACTCCGTCTGCAAGCACAACTCCGAGTTTCTGGCTGTTTACCATTTTAACTCACTATCTAGCTCTCACACTCACATTTCTGTCCTCAGCCTCCTACAATATTCCAGTGAAGCTCAACGCAAGCCTGAAGAACAGCATCTTCTGCATTGAGTTCAACCATCTCCCACCATGAGCTCTGTCCTCCATTTTGATTCTGTTATTTTGCCATGTTGTGGAGATGGACTGGGGTAAACACAGTAAGGAGTCTAACAACACCAGGTTAAAGTCCATCAGGTTTATTTGGTAGCAAACGCCACTAGCTTTCGAAAGCTGGTGGCGTTTGCTACCAAATAAACCTGTTGGACTTTAACCTGGTGTGGTTAGTCTCCTTACTGATTTTGCCATGTGCCAGTCTGCAGCAGGTTTTCCTTGTTTCTACCATCAGACAGAGCGGTTCATTTTCCTGCCATTTGCACTGTGTTTCTTTGTTACAACTATTACCACTCCCTTTGCCTTTTGTTCCATGACATCTGAGTGATTCAGTATCTCCACCCAATCTCAGACCTTTCCTTTTCTTCTTCCTCCCATCCAAACCCTTCCTTTCTCTAGAATACATTTTCAGTCAGTGCTGTGTATGCACAATTCTAGTGTTTTACTTCATGACCTCATTGTGAGTAATGGAGTGGGCAGCAACCTGAAGCAGAGCTTCTTATCAAACTGTTATTAAAGACAGTAGTTAAAAAGGCCTCACCTTCTCCAAGGCCTGAATTTACCGCTCTGAGTTCAACCTGAACCAATGTAGCATAGCGTCAATTCACACCGGGCGTGTGTCCCGATGTTACCATGCATGCGTGCAGTATTGAGGTCGATGGACATGAACGAGCTGGATCCATGATGTGGAGATGCTGGCGTTGGACTGGGGTGGGCACAGTAAGAAGTCTCTCAACACCAGGTTTATTTGGAATCACGAGCTTTCAGAGGGCTGGCTTACCTGATGAAGGAGTATCCGCTCCGAAAGCTCGTGATTCCAAATAAACCTGTTGGAGCTGGATCCATGTCTGGCAATAGGTAAAGAGCAAATTAAGGCCATTGATGAGCCTACTGAATACGGTTTTGCATTGCCCATGGGAAAAACGGGTGGACAGCAAACACAGTTTCATCAACTTCTCATCCAAGAGTGTGATAAAAGGCACATTCAGTCACTTGCGAGTTCGTGGCTGTCTCAGTTCAGAGTTGTGCCAGATTTCCCCTTGATTTTTCTAGCTTTTCAAGACTGCCTAGTTTTATATGAGGATCTCATCCTCCCCGGAAGCTTTGCTTGAGAATTACAGCACAGTGCACGTTTATTTGTAAGGTTCCTTACGCCTGTGATCTAATGGGGATAGTGTACTCAGCTGGTGGGACCTCCACTGAAGAGGAAGACAGGGGCAAAAGGCAAAGGAGGCCAAGTGAGTGCGGGAAGTGTCCCAGAGGGAGATCTTTGAGACAAGAGGCAGAGGCTCAGTTGTTGCAGGTCCAGGAGGGAGGCCAAGGCAGGAGGGCCTGCCAAAGATACCACTACCCAGCAGCTAGAGTATACAGGCAGTGCTCCAACTACCGATAAATGTCCGAGGTCTTGTGCAATGGGAGGCTCTGCCCCTCTGGGGACACTTTAACAGCAATATGCCAGGTTCAGATTCCACCAGCTGCCATGGTGGGATTTGAACCTACAACCTCAAAGCCTTGGCCTTGGTTTACTAGTCCAGTGACATTACCACAATGCCACTGCCTCCCCCTTTGAAGAAGTCATATTCGACTCAAACTATTGACTCTCTTCCAGGTCTGCTTCCAGACCTGCTGAGTATTTCCTGCATTTACTGTTTATATTTATTTCCTTCCATTACTATTACTTGCAACTAAAACGTAAGGTCGCTGTGACAGTGACAGAGCTGGTTGTACCATTATTTCAAAAATGAAAAAAGCCTGCAATGTTGTTCTGTACAAGGTTTCAATAAATACACAGTGGAGTAGACACTAGAACTCTGGGAAATCCCCAGAGGCAGGGGTAAACCAAGCATTCGAAAAGCCTCGGGGAATTCACAATCATTTGCAGTAAACATAACTGGAAGTAAATGGCCAAGGAGTTCTGGTGAATTGGATGTCCCTCCTTTAGACCACCTGTTTCAGATAGTGTTTGGTGATAAGTAGCAGAATCGGGTGATAGGATCTACTGCCATAAGACTACCCCCAAAACAAATTGAAGCAAAATTCTCCTCCTTCACAGTCACCGAATCACAGAATTGTTACACCGCAGAAGGAGGCCATTTGGCCCATTGTTTCTGCACCATTCTCTCACCTTCATCCCATAACCCTGTGCATTCTTCCTTTTCAGATAGCAGTCTTAATCCCATATGGAATGCTTTGATGGAATCTGCCTCCACCGTACTGTCAGGCAATGCATTCCAGACTTTAACCACTCTGTGTGCAGGAGCTTTATCTCACATTGATTTTGCTTCATCTACCAATTATTTTAAATCTGTGCCCTCTTGTTCTCGATCGCTTCACAAGTGGGAACAGTTTCTCCCTTCTACTATGTCCAGATCCTTCATTCTTTTGAATACCTCCACCAGATCTCCTCTTAGCCCTTTTGCCTTTTTTTTTCTCCAAGGAAATCAGTCCTAATTTCTCCAATCTGCCTTCATAACTCATCCCTGGAACCATTCTTGTGAATCTTTTCTGCACCCCACCCAATGCCTTCACATCTTCACCAGTCTGTAATAGTTGTCAATTCTACCGACTGTAAGTAGGGACTGGTGGACCAGGACTAAGCTTCTGTGCAGTTCCCATCATTAACTGCCCCAAGCCAGGCTGTAAGGGTATTGTCACTGTGTTAATATGGGCCATGATGTGGAGATGCCGGCGTTGGACTGGGGTTATCACAGTAAGAAGTTTAACAACACCAAGTTAAAGTCCAACAGGTTTATTTGGTAGCAAAAGCCACACAAGCTTTCGGAGCCCCAAGCCCCTTCTTCAGGTGAGTGGGAATTCTGTTCACAAACAGGGCATATAAAGACACAAACTCAATTTACACAAATAATGGTTGGAATGTGAATACTTACAGCTAATCAAGTCTTTAAGATACAGATTTGTAGATTTTTAAGATTTGTATCTTAAAGACTTGATTAGCTGTAAGTATTCGCATTCCAACCATTATTCATGTAAATTGAGTCTGTGTCTTTATATGCCCTGTTTGTGAACAGAATTCCCACTCACCTGAAGAAGGAGCTTGGGGCTCCGAAAGCTTGTGTGGCTTTTGCTACCAAATAAACCTGTTGGACTTTAACCTGGTGTTGTTAAACTTCTTACTGTTAATATGGGCCACACAGCAGTATCTCTGAGGCCATTTTAGAGTTTTTGACGTGAGCCACCACATCCCAAGAACAAACTAATTGGACAGTCCTTTTCAAACAATAGATAAATGCATGAAGGGTCGAAGGACTTCCTTCTGTGTTCTATGGGAAGGAGGCAATATCCTCAAGACAGAGGATGTTCATCTCCCCTGTGTAAAGACTCAATTTAAACACTTCATAGATTTTCTGAGCTGATTTTTCTCAACTCTTCTTTAAAATTCATTCATGGAATGTGGACGTCACTGGCTGGGCCAATATTTAATGTGGGCCGGTAGTCACATGTATGCCAGACCAGGGAAGGACAGCAGATTTCCTTCCCCAAAGGACATTAGTGTACCAGATGGCTTTTTATGACAATCGACAATGGTTTCATGGTCATTATTAGACTTCTAATTCTAGATTTTTATTGCATTCAAATTTCACCATCTGCCCGTGGTGGGATTCTAACCTGGGTCCCCAAAGCATTACCCTGGGTCTCTGGATTACTTGGCCAGTGACAATACCACTATGGCCCTGCCTCCCCAATGAACTGGCAGGTGGGAGAATCTGGCAAAGAGAGGAAGGGGGGAGGGGTGGGTGTGGTAGGCATTGAGGGGAGCCCAAAATCTTCCAGCTGTCATGCCATATTGCCAGCAGCGAGAAAGTTGGAGTCTCATCTGGCGGCCAATTGCGCCAAATCTGTGAGCAATCTTCAGTGAATGCTCTCAGATTGACTAACTGCTACGTTGCCAGTAGCTATATCTAGGTAGCAAGGTGGCACAGTGATTAGCACCAGGCCTCACAGTGCCAGGGATCTGGGTTCGATTCCCGGCTTGGGTCACTGTCTGTGTGGAGTTTGCACGTTCTCCCCGTGCCTGCATGGGTTTCCTCCAGGTACTCTGGTTTCCTCCCACAGTCTGAAAGACATGCTGGTTAGGTGCATTGGCTATGCTCAATTCTCCCTCAGTGTACCCGCTGGAGTGTGGCGACTAGGGGATTTCCACAGTAACTTAATTGCAGTGTCAGTGTAAGCCTACTTGTGACACTAATAAATAAACTTTAAAAACTTTAAACTTTATATCTGGTTTGACACGAGGGTGAGGTAAGATGTCACCGTGAATTGGCAAGGATTTACGTGAGCTGTGGATCTTGATAATTGGTCTATGTTCTCTACTACCAGAGCTGTTATGATGGTTATCTTTGTCTAAAAGTAGACTGTTATGTAATTAGAACTGCTGGTTTATGATGATTGAGTAAATTAAATTCCATCCTTGTTACATGGTATTCTGGATTTTTTTTGCGGGGGGATTCCATTGTGTGGTTCTTCTGAAGACAACAAACAATGGCCTCATAAGCCAACAGTGGGATTTTCTTGTCTTTTAATATGCTGTGAAACGTCTCCAAGTCTGTTTGAATATTTTGAGTATTTGACAAGTTGCAGTCAGGAAGAGACTCAAGACTCAGTGAGCTGCAAAGAATCTGCAAACAGAACTGAAGATTATGATGGCAGGAGAATATATAGATAATTACCAGGACAGAAAACATGCTTTCCCACATATGAACATACACGCAGTATTTGGATGTTATGATTCTCATATTAACAGAACGTGAGATGGCAAACACTCAAGTGGATCACATATCCCCACTTCAGTCTTATGTGGGGTTAAGATTTGCTTCCTTCACAACTTCCTTTTCACTTCAACCATGATTCATTGTTATCTGATGTGGATTTACTGATGTGAAATTACTCTGCAAATTTCTACACCACGACTGATGATGGCCTGTATGATGCAATATTCTTCAGAAGTTGAGAGAGGTAGTGAGGTGATTGTGTTAAGGGCGTGGGCTGATGAAAGAAATGGTAAAATAGGTTAATGTTACTTGTTATTTCATGAGAAATGAAATTGTATTTTTAACAATCAAACTTAACACAACAATGCGTATCTTGGGTACCCTCCGGTCAACTCAACTCCCCTGGCTCTGAATCTTGAGCTGCATCCCACTTCCTCACATAAGGAGGGAGATTTCAACAAAGTCCCTGGAAAAGATTTATACCAACCCAAGCCTGCTGCTACACAAGGACCTTACCAATCCATCCTGCTGCTTGCCTCCCATTAGGCCAGTCTGTATGGCTAAGACCAATGGGAGGCAATGGCACATTGGTATTTTCACTGGACTAGTAATCCAGAGACCAGTGCAGTGCTGTGGGGACCCGGGTTCAAATCTCACCACGCAGATGTTGAAATTTGAATTCAGTAAAAATCTGGAATTAAAAAGTCTACTGATGACCATGAAACCATTGCCAATTTTTGTGAAAACCCATCTGGTTGCCTAATGTTCTTCAGGGAAGGAAATCTTCCATCCTTACCTGGTCTGGTCTACATGTGACTCCCAACCTACAGCAATGTAGTTGACTCCTGTATGCCCTCAGAAATGGCCCAGCTAACCATAGCAAATTACTCAGTTCAAGGGCAAAGGCAATTAGGGAGGGCAATAAATGCTGGCCCAGCCAATGAACAAATAAAACCGTGCTAAGGAATAACAGCAGAGACTCTATGGCAGGAGGAATGGAACCAACATGTCACCATTAAAAACGACTTCCTGATCACACACCCTGCTTGCCCTAGTGGCCAAAGCCTTTGTGCAGCAAATTGGCACAAGTGGGGTCTTGCAGGGAACCCTGGTGCACCCCAATCAATGACTCACATCTTTGAAGACTGCCCCCTTGACAAAATTCAGCAGCGGGCTCAGAGAGACCCATTGAACCATTGTGGAAGCTATTGCCTGGCTTGGTGATTACTGCACATGCTGAAAAAATCAAACTATCCCTCAAGAGCTTGTTGGATCTGCTGAATCCTGTTTCATGCAGAAGACCCTTTAAGGTCTCATACAAGACTGTTGCATGGGACATCAATAAACAGGACATTTATTTGATATGGAATGACTTACTTGGAACCGATTTCTATTAATGCATTTCGATAGTCCAACAAGCTAATTTAGCCTGTTGATTAAATTCACCTATCCATTAGGCAGAATGAATGCTATGACATCCAGCCATACAGCATGCCAGTCTCAAATAGTCAGAGAGGATCCCCATCGTAGAAATTCCTTAAAAGACACGTGTTTATATTTTTAAAAAATCCATGAGATTGGAATGAGTGTCATGCTTTCAAGCATGCAGGATTCAGGAATGAAGCCAATAATGCATTCCTCGCTATGAGCCAGTTGAATTCACCACCTCCAAATTATGTTTGAGATTGACTGAGATAATTTGGCACAGTCTTTTCCAACTCAAAGTCTGGGAACATGAATTAAATCTCGATAATTCAATATGTCAAAAAGGACGTTGAGTGTCAGTGGCTGAGAAGTTATATTTATCACTCTGGAACATTGCCGCCTGGATGGTTAATGAACCACTGCACCTCAGGACCCAGAGACCCGGGTTCAATTCCGGCCTTGGGTCACTGTCTGTGTGGAGTGTACATGTTCTTTCTGCGTGGGTTTCCTCCGGATGCTCCGGTTTAACATAAAACATAGAACAGTACAGCACAGAACAGGCCCTTCGGCCCACGATGTTGTGCCGAGCTTTATTCGAAACCAAGATCAAGCTATCCCACTCCCTATCATCCTGGTGTGCTCCATGTGCCTATCCAATAACCGCTTAAATGTTCCTAAAGTGTCTGACTCCACTATCACTGCAGGCAGTCCATTCCACACCCCAACCACTCTCTGCGTAACGAACCTACCTCTGATATCCTTCCTATATCTCCCACCATGAACCCTATAGTTATGCCCCCTTGTAATAGCTCCATCCACCCGAGGAAATAGTCTTTGAACGTTCACTCTATCTATCCTCTTCATCATTTTATAAACCTCTATTAAGTCTCCCCTCAGCCTCCTTTGCTCCAGAGAGAACAGCCCTAGCTCCCTCAAACTTTCCTCATAAGACCTACCCTCCAAACCAGGCAGCATCCTGGTAAATCTCCTCTGCACTCTTTCCAGCGCTTCCACATCCTTCTTATAGTGAGGTGACCAGAACTGCACACAATATTCCAAATGTGGTCTCACCAAGGTCCTGTACAGTTGCAGCATAACCCCACGGCTCTTAAACTCCAACCCCCTGTTAATAAAAGCTAACACACTATAGGCCTTCTTCACAGCTCTATCCACTTGAGTGGCAACCTTTAGAGATCTGTGGATATGGACCCCAAGATCTCTCTGTTCCTCCACATTCTTCAGAACCCTACCTTTGACCCTGTAATCCACATTTAAATTAGTCCTACCAAAATGAATCATCTCACGACTATCCAAAGATGTACATGTTAGATGGATTGGCCATGCTAAATTGCCCCTTAGTGTCCAAAGATATGTAGGTTAGGTGTAGCCATGGTAAATGTATAGGATTACGGGGATGGGGTGGGCCTGGGGCAAGGATCTCTATCAGAGAGTCAGTGCAGACATGATAGGCCGAATGGCCTCCTTCTGAACTGTAGGGATTCTACGGATTCTAATCTCTCAGGCATGGAACAGGTGTCTTTGCAAGTTCGCATATCAACAAGCATATTTTCTAAAGCGACTTGTTGATTAAAAATATAGAATTTTAAAAATGCAAAAATGGTTCTAGTTGCCAAAGTAGGATATGTGAATGATAGTCAATACCCAGATAAATAAATAAATGCCCCGATAACGATAAATGAAAATAAATTAAGAGTCGCATTTCTGGTGATGCTTCAGCTAAATATGTTTTCAAAACCTTCTTACATGCTGCAGAATTGTGAAAAATTAATTGTGTCTGAAAGGCAAATGAACAATAATTCTGAACGACAGCAGGAAGTCCTCTCCTGCTCCAGTCATACTTCTCTGATATGTGAGATCGCTTAGTTATTCATAATCTGCTAAAGTTTTCGATCTGTGCACGGCACGGTGGCACAGTGGTTAGCGCTGCTGCCTCACAGCACCACGGACCCGGGTTCAATTCTGGCCTCGGTTCACTGTCTGTATGGAGTTTGCACATTCTCCCTGTGTCTGGGTGGGTTTCCTCCTGGTGCTCTGATTTCCTCCCACACTTTAAAGGTGTGTGGGTTAGGTTGATTGGCCATGCTCAATTAATGGTCTCCTTCTGCACTGCAGGGATTCTTTGATTCTATGAAAAAGTGATATCTCTCTGTAGCAGTTGGCCTTCCTGATGTATAAACTTATCTTACTTCTGTTCCTAGGTAGCTGCGCCTGCCTGGCAAACTGGCCTTCCTTGGAGGTGCCATGAAATGTCCTGGGTCCTTAGATGACCAGAGGCTTGCCTTCCTGCTCGCTGATGCACTTTCTAAGGAGGCCAGATTATGGAAAGTGCCTCTTTTCAAGACTTGCAGCAACCAGGTAAAGTGCAGTATTTTACCAGCAACAACACGGTGCAATTATTTAACACCTTTAACCTAATAAAAATCCTAAGGCTCATCACAGGAGTGTCAAATACACTTTGACGCTGAACCACATGAGGAGATATTATGGCAGAGGATTCAGAAGCTTCATCAAAGAGGTCAAAAGACCAGCTTTGACAAAGGGTCATCTGGACACGAAACGTCAGCTCTTTTCTCTCCTTACAGACGCTGCCAGACCTGCTGAGATTTTCCAGCATTTTCTCTTTCGGTTTCAGATTCCAGCATCCGCAATGATTTGCTTTTATTCATCAAAGAGGTAGCTTTTAAGGAGCATCTTAAGAGAGGAAAGGGAGACAGCGAGGTGAAGAGAATGGGGTGGTGGGGGGGAAGGAGTTCAGAGATTAGAACCAAAGCAACTGAAGGCAAGGCCGCCAATGGTGGAGCGATTAAAATTGGAAATGTTGAAGAGGCCAGAATTGGAGGAGCCTAGATATCGCCGAGAGTTGTGGTATTGTTTCTTACATTGGCAATGCATCACCACCACCATCCTGCTCCCTACAACTGAGTGAAGCTTGTTTAGATCAAGCAGTACAATTTCCACAGCATTCTTTAATTTTCCTATGTTTAAAACGACAATGTTTCCTTTGTTGAGAGAGGGCACAGCCCCGTCGACATTACACATTACCAAATAAAAAAGCTTTAGGGTTTTTTCAGCCTTGCGCCTTGGTGAGACATCAGTGGGGCTTTTAGAGAAACTGCGCAACGGGTCCCACTCTGCTCTTTACAACACGTTGCTGTGGGTTACACTGACCTCCCCAGGAAGGTTGGCAGTTGATGTTTACTCTTTCTCACTATCCAGTAAGTTGTGGAAGCTCCCTCACGGGCAGGCTGGTGTACTCATCAATTGCTGGTGCTCATAAATTATCTTTCTTTCAAAAGGTTTGTTCCCTAAAATCTGCATTCCTGTTCCCTTTGGCAGAGCTGTGACATAAGCTGGTCCTCCAGTGTGCTCTTTCCAGGGGCATTCTTGTCAATTCCATCTGTCCCCACTCACTTGGACAGGCTGCTAAACTTGTGATAACAGTGTATTTTTTAATTATTGGTATGGAGTATGGGCCATATTATGTGGTCAAAATGAAGCTTCTGATAATTAAGTGTAAATGGTACAGATAATTCAGGCACGGGGCAGATGTGCGGTTGAATGTCAAATTCAAAAGATGCTATCTGCGTTGCACATCTCTGCGCTAGCTTTGTGTAAACAGCATCTGACTGTCTGCCTCACCATCGACAACATTAGCATGAGGATGTGTATTTAGGAACTAGAAGCAGGAGTAGGCCATTCAGCCCTTCGAGCCTGATCCGCCTTTCGTCTTGATCATGGCTGATCATCGAATTCAATATCCTGATCCCCCCTTCCCCTCCATATTCCTTTAACCCCAAGAGCTATATCTAATTTCTTCTTGAAATCAGACAATGTTTTTGACCTCAACTACATTCGGTGGTCGTAAATTCCACACATTCACCACCCTCTGGGTGAAGAAATTCCTCCTCGCCTCAGTTCTAAAAGGTTCACCCATTATCCTCAAACTATGACCCCTAGTTCTGGACTCCCCCACCGTTGGGAACATTCTTTCTGAATCTACCCTATCTGATCCTATTAGAATTTTATAAGTTTGTATGAGATCCCCTCTCACTCTTCTAAACTCCAGTGAATATAATCCTATCTGACTTAGTCTCTCCTCATATGACAGATCTGCCATTTGTGCAATGGGTAGCAACTAATCTCAAAGAACAAAGAAAATTACAGCACAGGAACAGGCCCCTCGGCCCTCCAAGCCTGCCCGACTTAACTAAAACCCCCTACCCTTCCGGGGATCATATCCCTCTATTCCCATCCTATTCATGTACATGTCAAGACACCCCTCAAAAGTTACTACCGTATCCGCTTCCACTACCTCCCCCGGCAACGAGTTCCAAGCACCCACTACTCTCTGTGTAAAAAATCTGCCTCGTACATCTGTTTTAAACCTTGCCCCTCGCACCTTAAACCTATGCCCCCTAGTAATTGACTCTTCCACCCTGGGAAAAAGCCTCTGACTGTCCACTCTGTCCATGCCTCTCATAATCTTGTAGACTTCTATCAGGTCTCCCCTCAACTCTGTCGCTCCAGTGAGAACAAACCAAGTTTCTCCAACCTCTCCTCATAGCTAATGCCCTCCATACCAGGCAACACCCTGGTAAATCCTCTCTGTACCCTCTCCAAAGCCTCTACATCCTTCTGGTAGTGTGGCGACCAGAACTGAACACTCTATTCCAAGTGCGGCCTAACTAAGGTTCTATGAAGCTTGTAGAATCTCATTGCAGAAGGTAAAGTCTTGCCATTACAACCACAAGTACCCTTTTAAAGATGTGAAAACTGCACTCCCAATTTGTTTGGCACTTAAAATGAACTATTTAGGTATAATGTCTAATTTCTTAATGCATTAATTGTTATTGGAGATTTTTAAAAAATATCAAATTTGAAATTTTACTTTTATTGTTTTTTATAATCTTTCTTTCCCTTTTATTCTCATTCTGTAACTGCTTTGATAAATTTACCCACTCTAATTTGTATTTGCTTCTATGTCTGTATGCTTTTGATTTCTCAATGCTAACCAGCCCTGTTGGTTGCCCTGTTCACTTGGGTCCAAGACACCCTGTCTCCTTCCTTCTGATGTTATCAGCTCTAACTTTCAGCAACTTATTGGGCAAAATTGTTTTTGAGCTGAAGGTTGCAGGGACAAGTCCAGCTAGTGACACTGTGTTTGCAGCACAACTTGGACCAATGTGTTCACTTCATCAGAAATTAACTGAAGCAAGAAGTCACTTTTTTTTTGACACCTGCAGTTTGGACAAAAAATAGAAAACATCAATAAAACTGAAAATTTGTGCAACAAGAAAGTGGCCGAGGAACGAACTGGAGGTCCCAGACCATGACAGTCATGATTCTTGAATATTTTTGAGAGTCTTGCCTCTGGAAATGCCTCTTTAAACAAAGATTTAACTTTCAATTTGTCCAATGTTACCTCCCCAGAGGGAAGACTATTTGGTTGAATATTTTTGTACTACCAATGAGCCCACATTTTACTTCTAAGGCTTCTCTTCCAACTTGTTGCATTATTAAGCGTTGGGTAAAAGGCTTGTGTGTTTGGAGATGGATTGGAGTCGTGCCCCACTTCTGTTATCAGGAGATAAAATGACTTGATCATTTCCAAGTGTGCATCCGCTGATGGCAGGCACGTGATTAGATAATAACTAAAATTCATATTTATTATAATTGAAAATTAAAATCTTTTAAAAGCAACAGTCAAAAGAAAAGTTAGTTCCAAAAAAGAAGAACGAAGAAGAAAGAAGAGCAGAAACAGGCCCTTCAGCCCTCCAAGCCTGTGCTGATCATGGTGCCTGCCTAAATTAAAACTGTATGCACTTACGGTGTCTGTATCCTTTCATTCCCATCCTGTTCACGTATTTGTCTCTTAAAAGCCACTGTCATACTTGCTCCCAGAACCTCCCCAGGCAGCGTGTTCCAGACATTCATCACTCTCTGTGTAAACATGCCTCAGACATCTCTAAACTTTTCCCCAGGCACCCTAAACCTATGTCCCCCAGTACTTGACTTTTCTACCTTAGGAAAGAGCATTTGACTATCCACTCTGTCTGTTCCACTCATGATCTTGTAAACCTCTATCAGGTCGCCCCTCAACCTCCGTCGTTCCAGTGAGAACAAACCGAGTTTATCCAGTTCATGTTTCCAGTTCGTAGTGGCTTATAGTTCCAACTTCTAAAGGATGGTTGTGTGAAGGTTTGTCTTGTGGTTTCCAATAGCTAGCTGACTTGAAATGGGAGGCTTTGTTTCTGGCAGCAGTCTCCAGCGAAGCTGGCTGTTCTATAAGTTGGCAAGCCTCAACTCGTATCAGAGTGATTACAATCCTGGCTGCAGACAGACACATATTCAGCCAAGTCCTCTCACACGTTATTTGTTGTTTATACTTGGCAGCTTTAAATATGCACATGTTCCTTGAGTGAAAAAACAATTTTAGCTATAGCCCGTAGAGAACAGCAAGCCTCTTAATCAATAACTGTCACGTATTTGAGACATTTTATGTCATTCATGGAGCCTGGCTCTGGTCAAATCACATTTGGAATATTGTGAGCAATTTTGGGCCCCATATCTAAGGAAGAACATTCTGACCTTGAAGAGGGTCCAGAGGAGGTTCACGAGAATGATCCCAGGAATAAAAAGCTTGACGTATGAGGAGTGTCTGACGACTCGGGTCTGTACTCGATGGAGTTTAGAAGCATGATGGGGGATCTCATTGAAATTTACAGAATACTGAAAGATCTGGATAAAGTGGATGATGGGGAAGATGTTTCCATTAGTAGGAGAGAATAGGATCCGAGGACACAGCCTCAGAATAAAGGGACGACTCTTTAAAACTGGGATGAGGAGGAATTTCTTTAGCCAGAGAGTGGTGAATCTATGGAATTCATTGCTACAGAAGGCTGTAGCGGGCAGCTCATTTAGTATATTTAAGACAGAGATAGATAGGTTCTTGATTGGTAAGGGGTTCAAAGGTCACGGAGAAAAGGCAGGGGAATGGGGTTGAGAAACTTATCAGCCATGATTGAATGGCGGAGCAGACTCAATGGGCCGAATGGCCTAATTCTGCTCCTATATCTGACGGTCTTATGGAGCCATATCTTTTAAAAAAAGAAATAATTAGTGCCTTTTTGAGAGAGAGGGAGGAAATTACCCAAGCAAAACCTATTAGCTGAAATTTTCTGTCTGTTCCTGCCGGTGGGATCTTCTTGCTCTGCGATGACGATCCTCCCCTTCTGACATGGGTTCCCCGATGGCGGAGGGTGCAAACAGTGGGAAGACCGTTGACAGCGGCGGGGCTGGAAGATCTTGCTGCCACTGAACACACTGTGATTTGGGGGGAGTGGGGGGATGTGTGGAGGAGTGGGGTGAGGTGGGTGGGTGAATCCCACCCTTTGTGTTTGCTGTCTTGGGAATTCCAAATTGATAATTATCCATTTTTCTTTCAGCAGGGTGCAACTATCACTCCAAAGCAGCGTGAAAATGTGGTTCTGTGGCTCAGGGACTTGTGCTCAAAGTTTGGTTATTACCCTGAAACATTTTTTCTTGCCGTTAGTATTCTCGATCGACTCTTGGCCACTGTCAAGGTGAGATTTATTTGCCTAATATTTACAATTTGACTTTACAAATTGCTTTCTTTCCTGATTTAAGTCAATCCTTACCGGCTAGTGTGAAGGCAACTTCACAACTGATGATAGCTATAGGCTAAACCTTGGAGGAAAACTTTGATGTCCCTTACACACAATGTGAAGTACTTGTGTGTAAATTTGTTATCAGACAATGGATTGTTAATTTTCTGTCCATTTGCTGTTTGACGACCATTGGTTCTAGGGGTGATCGTCAATGTAGAATGAGCCCCCTCCCCATCACTGTTAGTATGTTTGTAAAAAGAAATTTACTACCTGGCTGCCAGGGAGTATGTAGTATAGATGGCATGGTGGGACAGTAGTTAGCACTGCTGCCTCACAGCACCAAGGACCCGTGTTCGATAACCAGCTTGGGTCACTGTCTGTGCAGGGTCTGCACGTTCTCCCCGTGTCAGCATGGGTTTCCTCCTGGTGCTCCGGTTTCCTCCCATAGTCTGAAAGACGTGCTGGTTAGGTGTATTGGCCATGCTAAATTCTCCCTCAGTGCACCCGAACAGGTGCCGGAGTGTGGCAACTAGGGGATTTCCACAGTAACTTCATTGCAGTGTTAATGTAAGCCTACTTGTGACACAAATAAATAAACTTTAAAACTTAAACTAGTTGCCAAGAGAAAAAGGGGACAAAACTTGTTCCCTCTTTATTTCACGAAAGCATTTCTTAATTTCTGACCACATTAGCAGACAGCTGGTAGGAATTTAATCTTTTGAGGAGTTGTGTGTGAGGCGAGAAAAAGCAACTTATTCCAAGATCACAACACATCAAAATTTGTAGCAGAATATTTTTTCCCAGTGACAGCCAGTGGAACTTATTGATTGTATGCTTCAATAATAAAAATGATACAGAAATTCATGAGACACAAATGTTAGCTCAGCAATCTGTAAAGTAGGGTTTAGAAAAGAGCGCACACGCAAGATTGGGAGAGAGTTAGGGTTATTAGAGAGGTGTATAACAAAGTTACACAGGGTGGAATTTAATCCAGGCGACAGGATCTCAGGTGAGAAACTATACTGCAGCAGAGTTGCATTTTGCATCTTTGGATTTCTCTATCCCAGAGGGTTATAAATAACTAGTCGCCATGATCAGGATGGAGATCGATAGATTTTTGGGCAGTAAGGAAATCTAGAGATATGGAGCATAGCAGGAAAGTCAAGGTGCGGTAAAATCTCAGCCATGATCTTGTGGAATTAGAGAGCAGGCTAAAGGGGCCACATAGCCTACTCCCGCTCCTATTCCATAGGTTCTTATTTTAACTCCTGAGTCAGTCATCCCTATGCCCTCCCTGAGTAAATTATTAAATGTATATTCTTGGCTCGGGTTTTATTGATTGTTCCTCCACTTTTTATCACCTGGCATTGGAAATTAATTAGACGTTAAGTGCCAAGGGACTTCTTGAAGGTTGCAATATGAATGCAAAATCTTTTATTTGTCTTAAAGGACAGTAAAGGGTGTAGGCTTAGTGCTGGCTGTATTTAAATTCAAAGTTCTGGGGAGCAAAGCACATCTGTTAAATCTCCCAAAGAAATACATTTCAGGCTAATGGAGAAGTGTCGGAATTCAGTGTTGTAAATTGGAGTTTAATATCCATCTCTACACTGGAACATTGCTTTAATTGTTGGTGAATACTCTGTTTAATGTTAACACGCTAGATTCAAGTTTATAATTAATCTCTTTCATCAATTATGTTCCTGCTCATTAAGAGTTTTCTTGTACTTATGTTACATTCATTAGTGAACAATTACATTCAGTGGATGGAGAATGGTATTTGTGCATGTTACCTCACCCTATCTTTAAATGTATCATTCGTTTAGGCACAACCAAAGTACCTACGTTGCATTGCCATTTCCAGCTTATTCATCGCAGCCAAAATCAATGAAGAAGATGAGGTTTGTTTTTCTTATTGTCTTATAGGTTGTACAGGGTTAGTGTGCAAAAAAAGGACTCAATTCAAATGATTTAGTTTAAGTGGCTTTGCATGAAGTGTGTGTACACTATGCAATAATCCAGTGTTTCATTTGAATATAATACTTATAGAAATACCTCGTCTGATTGTTTCCCTTCAATTCCATCCCTTGCTGTCTTGAACAAAGGAATCCAAAAATGACTGTTGGCAGAGGAATACTTAAACAAATATATACATCAATTCTTTTTTCAGCTACTTGTATGTATGATTATTTTAAATGGGTTAATGCCTTTGCTAACGTAGTGGATGGAGCAATGTTGCATGAATTCGTAAGTATTCACCCATTCATATTGTCAAGTGTCAAACACAACATCCTGACTTGGAACTGTATCGCTGTTCACCACTGTCGCTGGGTCAAAATTCTGGAACCCCCCTCCCTAACAGCACTGTGGGTGTACCTGCACCACAAGGACTGCAATGGCTCAAGAAGGCTGCTCACCACTGCTTTCTCAAGGGCAATTGGGGATGGGAAATAAAGCTGGTCTAGCCAGCAACACACAAATCCTATGAATTTTTTTTTTAAGTTCGAAGTTAGTAACTTGTACCAGGATCTCATTCCATGGACACTTGCTTCCCTCCAGTAATTTGTGTGATTTGTTCAGTATTTCTAAATCATGGGTGTTGGTTTGCTGTTCAACTGTAGGGCCAGCACTGCCCAGCCTGATCCGCTCCTCACCCAAGAGATTCCTCACAGCAAGACTCATTTAATAAATTAGAAATGGGAATCCCGGTTAAAATTTGCCCTGGTCCCAAGGGCACTGAAGTCAATTAGTAGGCCCCCAGCCTAACTTTAGCTAAGATCAACTAACTCAAGGAGGACAGCAGATTCGTGAGCTCTCTGGATTGGTCAACAAATATGGTATCTACTGGCCTTCAGAAGGGAATTGGGTACTTACCTGGTAAGGAAATATTTTCTGGGCTGTTGGCACTGGCTGGATGGGCTGACTGGCCTCCTTCTGTGCTGGAAGGTCTAATGATTCTATAACCTATGGAGCCACAGATATTCTTTACAAAGCACAATATGCCGGCATGCAGTGTAGAATTGTTTATATTAATTGGTATAATATTCCTTGGTACAGAGGGAGTCCGGCAAAGGCTTACCATGCTCATTCTTGGGATGGCAGATCTGTCATATGAGGAGAGACTAAATCGGTTAGGATTATATTCACTGGAGTTTAGAAGAGTGAGAATGGACCTTGTAGAAATTTATAAAATTCTAATAGGGTTAGATAGGGTAAATTTGGAAAGAATGTTCCCAATGGTGGGGGAGTCCAAAACTAGGGGTCATAGTTTGAGGAAAAGGGGTAAACCTTTTAGAACTGAGGTGAGGAGAAATTTCTTCACTCAGAAGTTGCTGAATGTGTGGAATTCACTCCCACAGAAAGTAGTTGAGGTCAAAAACATTGCTTGATTTCAAGAAGAATTAGATATCGGGGCTAAAGGGGTCAAGAGAAATGGGGGGGAAGGGGGATCAGGATATTGAATTTGATGATCAGCCATGATCAAAATGAATGGCAGAGCAGGCTAAAAGGGCTGAATGGCCTACTGCTGCTTCTGTTTCTAATCCTGTTCACACCCTTCAACAGTGTTGTGTTTCTTTGTATGACACCCTTTGTAACATTGAATGAAAATGTTTTATTTAACCTGTGTACAGCATACTCTTTAGTGGGTCTTTGCACTTTATAATAAGTTTTAAGGTTTAGTTATTAGTGCTACAAATAGGCTTACATTAACACTGCAATGAAGTTACTATGAAAATCCCCTAGTCGCCACACCCTGGCGCCTGTTCGGGTGCACTGAGGGAGAATTTAGCATGGCCAATTCACCTAACCTGCATGTCTTTCAGACTGTGGGAGGAAACTGGAGCACCCGGAGGAAACCCATGCAGACACTCCGCACAGACAGTGAACCTAGCCAGGAATCGAACCCGGATCCCTGGCACTGTGAGGCAGCAGAGTTAACCACTGTGCTGCCGTAAGACATTGTTTTACCTGTAGATAACATTTGATTAATTTACATGTAAAATTCCTCAGACATTGCATATCTGTCATCCATGATTCATGTGTTTGCTTAAACAACGCTCAGCTGACTATTATTCCATCATTACTTTGACATTGTTGACGAGTTTGCCAGTCAGGACTTGGTATTCCGGAGATTATGCTCTTGGTGATTACTGTATTTGTGTTGGCTCCCCTCTCCTTTGACTAACCAAGCACATTTAAGGTTAGATGCATTTTTTCACAGTAACTTCATTGCAGTGTTAATGTAAGCCTACTTGTGACGCTGATAAATAAACTTAGACTTAAATTTAGCATGAACTGCATTCAGTCTATACCCAAGAATCTTACTGGTGTTATAGCTGGTCAGTTGCGTGTATATTTCTAAATTCCGATACAAAAATTAAACATTGGCATCCTACTATATAGCCACAGATTCTGACAATGTGAGCCCAACAAAGAGAAGCCACCAGTGCAGATGGAAGAGGTGATGGTAGAGATGATGCTGTTCGCATTCACCTGTCCTTCTAGGTGGTTTGGGGATGGGCTGCTATCAAAGGAACCTTAGTGAGTTGTTGCAATGCATCCTGTAGATAGTACTTAATGGCAGTCTTAATCCAGTGATGGGGGGGGGGGGGGCGCGGCGGTGGTGGTGGGGGCGGGGGTAGTGGGGGGGGGGTGTGAGTAGATGTTGAGGGTAGTGTGGCTGTCAATCACACCAAATGCGTGATGGTGCCAAGCTTCTTGAGTGCTCTGGGAGCTGCACTCATCCAGGCAAGTGGAGAGTATTCCAGCTGACTCCTGACTTGTAGATGATGAACAGAATTTGGGGAGGCAGGAAGTGAGTTACCCACTGAAAACTGCCCAACCTTTAACCCGATGTAATAACCATGGCATTAATGTTGCTGATCCAATTCTGGTCAGTGTTAACCTACATGTTGATGGTGGTGGATTCAACAATGGTTATGCCACTGAATGTCAAAAGGTTCGGCATCTGTTGGGAATGTTGATTGTCTGGCCTTAGTGTATTGTCAGCCTGAACCTGGATATTGTCCAGGTCTTGATGTATGTGAACATGGATTGCTTAATTTATCTGAGGAGTTGTGAATGGAACCCGGCACTGTGCAATCATTAGTGAATAGCTCCATTTCTGACCTTATGATGGAAGGGAGGTCGTTGATTAACCATCTGAAGGTAGTTTGGCCCAGGACACTGTCCTGGTGAACTTGTGCAGCAACGTTCTGAGATGATTGGCCTCCAAGAGCCAAAACCATTTTCCTTTTTGCCAGATACGACTCCAGGCACTAGAGAGTTTACCCCAATCATCCACGATTTTAGTTTGACTGGGACTCCGGTCAACTGAGTGTCACATTCAGTCAAATGCTATCAGTCACCCTCACCTCACCTCTGAATTCCACTCTCAGTCCAAATGTGGACAAAAGGATATAGCCAGGATTGAATTTGAATGACAGAATCCAAAAGGAGCAACAGTGCACAAGTTTTTATTGAGCACATCATAGAATCGCTACAGTGCAGAAAGAGGCCAGTTGGCCATTGAGTCTGCACCGACAACAATCCCACCCAGGCCCTATCCCTGTAACTCCAGGTATTTATCATGCTAATTTCCCTGACACTAAGGGATAAATTAGTATGGCCAATCAACCTAACTCTGCACATCTTTGGACTGTGGGAGGAAACCGGAGCACTCGGAGGAAATCCACGCAGGCACGGGGAGAATGTGCAAACTCCACATGGTTATTGGACAGTAACCCTGGTCCAGAATTGAACCTGGGTCCCAGGCGCTGTGAGGCAGCAATGCTAACCACTGTGTCACCGTGCTGCTCTAAATAGCACTTGCTAGCAATTAGGTTGTGTGTGAATAGCCTTTCCTGCTAGAAACCACTAGGTTGATGCACTAGTGGCTACGAGGCAATTGCCAGAGGAGAGAGCAAATTGAGATGAAATAGGAATCACAAAGCATTAATTTTCTCGTAAATGTTTTCATCCCAATGTGCGATTGGACAGTCAGTCAGTAAGTTGGCATGTTGCCACTGCAACATGTGGCACCCTGAGACTTTCTTCCATTGAAGTAATATTTTCCCTCCCTTTATACAAGCATGTTGGATTTAAAGCAAGAATCTCACAACTGCTGCATTTTGGAAATGATTTACTGAACTTGAGAAAGTTTACAAAAATGACATTCTGTGCAGAAACGGCACAATGATTTGTTAATTACTCCGTAGGTCACACTTCTGGTAAAGGATCTTGCAGCAAAGAGTGCCAGCGGCTGTTCTTCGAGTGAAGTTCTCAGGATGGAGAAAATCATACTGGATAAGCTGCAGTGGGATCTTTACACTGCCACACCCGCCGACTTTGTGAACATAGTAAGCATTTAGAGTTTCAGGTTGTGAAGTAGCATGTTTAAACATGATAGATACTCAGATTGGTTCACTAGCATCAGCCTTTGACCAAACCTTGTGGTTTCTTTTTCTTGCACTGTTGACACATATACCTGTGAAGCAGAAGCGTTATCTACATGGATATTGGTTTCTAACAGGCCACTAGCAATAAGAATGGTTACAATTCACCGTCAGCAACAGAGAGTCATTGATAGGTTTCAAAGCTGCACTTCATGCTGCTGTTTTAAAACACTGAAGAGGCACTGTGAAGGGAGGCAGGACATAACTGATTCTTCACATGCACTGGGCGATGTCAAATAGTGAGAACAGACCCCTAAAATAAAGTCAGGTTGTAAACAAAATCCAAAATTGGAATGTCTTCCACTTTACTCACATCCCCAAGCCAATTTTTACCCATTTCGAATGTAGCATGTTTTGAATACCCTATCAGGCCATTTTTAATGATTAGATGGAATCTTATTAGGGTGGAACCTCCATTATCCACATCCCTATTATCCATGGTATCTACTATCTGCCAGCATTTTTTTTTGCAGGGCAAAATCTTGCATCAGATAATACTTCATTTCTCAGTTTCTTCCATGACTTGTCTTCGCAAATAAAACTACATAAAGATTTTTTTTGCTTCTCTTCAGTCCCACATCTGGATTATTGCTATGCCATAACATGTACGGCCAAAATTTGAGGACTCTTAATTATCCTTCACCTGCCATTATTCATTGGGAATCTCCTTTGTTAAGGTGGATATTGGAGGTTCCAGGGTATCTTTAATTCCCAGATCTTAGCAGTTTACTGTCTCAGCTGTGTTTCCCCCTCTTGGACACAATGACAGCTGTTGCGTTCATGTCCTTTAGACACATAGCAGGGTAGTCTGGGAGCAAATTGATTAGATTGGTATTACAGACACCAGGGAAAGATGATTCGGGCTGTTGGTTTGCATCCAGCGGCTAACCTAAACATTATTTCCATTGTCCAGTTCCACGCCATGGTGATGTCCAGCCGGCCCCATCTCCTTGAGCAATGGCCTCAGATGAAGCCTTCTCTCCACGCCGTGCTTTTGACCAGGCAGTTGCAGCACTGCATGGCTTGCCACCAGTTATTACAGTTCAGAGGCTCCACGCTCGCCTTAGCAATCATCAGCTTGGAGGTAGAGAGACTGATTCCTGACTGGTTCGTTGTTACAACTGATCTGCTAAAAAAAGCACAGGTAGGAGCAAGTCTTCACATTAACAGTCTGCATGTTTACATTAACATCCAACAGGAAACATCCAGACAAGAATTATCTTTCAGCACTGTCACCTTAAGCTCTGAACCATTTTAATTTGATCTGTGACTAGCAAATGCTTTTAAGCAAACATTTTATTAGAAGTTCAAATATAGGATACATTTAACTTGATCAACAGTATTTGTCGTCTTAACATAAGCAGTACACACACACACAAGCACACGCGATGGGAGATGAAAGGCTGAAGGGGTGGCACGGTGGCACAGTGGTTAGCACTGCTGTCTCACAGCGCCAGGGACCCTGGTTCAATTCCGACCTTGGGTCACTGTCTGTGTGGAGTTTGCACATTCTCCCCGTGTCTAGGTGGGTTTCATCTGGATGCTCCGGTTTCCTCCCACAGTCCAAAGATGTGCTGGTTAGGTGGATTGGCTATACTAAATTGATCCTAGTGTCAGGGCATTAGCGGGGTAAATATGTGAGGTTATGGGAGTAGGGCGTGGGTGGGATTATGGTCAGTGCAGACTCAACGGGCCGAATGGCCTCCTTCTGTACTATAGGGATTTTATGATTTTATGATTCTGATCGTTTAGTTGTCACAATGACTAACTGCCCCATCACATGTTGCTATCTCACTGCATATTAGTGGTGGACTCCCTGTTCCTGGCATCATGATGTCTCTCTATACGTGACCAGGTAAACAAACACCCTCCTTGAGACCGATGCTTCTACGCAATTCAGGCCAACAAACAAACTCTTACTCCACCGCCAACCCCCGTTAATTCCATTCACACTGATAGGTAAAATGTGGGCTGATAGCTTTGTATTAATATTAATGCATACACCACCTTCTCCAATGCTGCTGGGAATATAAGCTGTCTGAAGACATTCTGGATGGAGAAATCATTTCAACCTGAACTTGACAGATCTAAGGGGATTGAGAGCCATGGCCTGAACAATGCAAAATGGGTGCACAGCAACCCCCTTCCTCACCCACCCACCACACAGTAACAAAGTCAGCGTGGAGCCACAAAGCAATGCGAGGTGGTTAAACGGGGGCTAAGTGGGACTGCCACCCCTCGCTGGGGAGGATGTCCCACCCTCTGGAGCTGCTGGACAATCTGAAGTTGGCAGCTCCATCAGTCTCGGCAGTGAAGAGTGCGTGTCAGTGGCTGCTGCTAGGACTGTAGGAGAAGAAGCAAGGTCTGTGGACCTCCCCAGTGCAGATAAGCCTGGGCTCAGGCAGGATGGGTTTTGGAAGACAACGTGGGGGGGTGGTGGGCAGGAGGCCTGGGAGGGGCTGGATATAAAGCTGCAGGTGGATGGGAATGAAGGTGGGGTTTAGTTTGGGGGGGGGGATAGACCAACCCCCACCACCCCCCACTCCTAGCCTTTGAAGCACTTTATTAAAAAGATGAGGCTGGGATTCCTGCCCACACCTTATAATATGGGAAGCATATTATCAGGGTTAATTAGATTGGTAGCAATCCTAATCGACCCTTGATCGCTTATTTAAATATCATTGGTAGGCAACCGATTTAGGCCCTTGGGCATACATTACGGAGGTGAACTCAGGGGTGGGGGGTGGGGAGGGGGTAGGAAAGAAGGGCACCTGCCCAATCTTACTTGCCCCCCCCCCCCAACCATCCAAATCATGCCCATTGTGGGCACATAAAAAACAGCCCTACATTTTCCAATTTTAGTTTCCAATTCCTTTGTGCTTTCTCATATGCAATGCAACATTCAATAAAAATGCAGCTGGAATCACATTGTGAACAGCAAACAATGAACCCTTCATCTTGCATCGTTTATCTGTGCATGTATATTGTTGATCAGAAGATTAAATACTGATGATCAGTCAATTGTATCCTATGCATTTGTTTGAACTTCGAATATGTCAGGTTTGAAGCAGGAGTCTCTCCCAATGATCATTCAATTCTAAGGAATGATTTTAAGAGCATCTTTGTACATGTTCAAATAGAGGCCTTCCGATCAATAAAATCTCAGCCTCCTGTTTCCAAGTCCAGCAGGTTCCCACAATACTGAAAGCTCAATTTTGTATTATTTGAATACCGTTGATAAAAAAAGACACAGGGCGTCGAAGCTTTTTGTCTTGCACTCGTCAGAACAGATGCAAGAAGACCAAATTTCAAAGGGCATAATTTACACTAGAATCATAGAATCACTACAGTTCAGAAGGAGGCCATTTGACTCATCGAGCCTGCACTGACAACAATCCCCCCAGGCCCTATCTCCGTACTTTTACTATGCTAACCCTCCTGACATGAAAGGGCAACTTAACTGCATGAGAACAGGATGCTGATTGGTTGGTAAGTGAACTCCGGTGGAGGTGTTGCCATGAAAAATGCATCAGAGAACATTTAACCCCCCCCCCCCAAGTTTTTGTTTAATTTTAGCAAAGGCAAGTGGTTGAGGCATTATGTGGAATGCACCAGGGAACAGCTATCTCCCATCCTTTTTAATTGAAAAAGGAACAATGTTGGGGCATGTTCTCTCTATTAGTAGAGGATACACCCTGAACATGAATATATGTGACTTCTAGCAAGCGAAGGTGAGTCACATTGCAAACCAATTGATATTCTTAAATTGGTTGTTAGTATAATTCTTAGCTACTCAGGATTGTTCAGTAAGTGCTGTCCAACTGGACAATCACATTTAATGTTGGACACTATGTTCTGAGTTTTAAGAGAATGGATTGTGGAGTATTGTTAGTACTTTGCCTGTTGCGAACAGATTCACTGATCATTGGCCTTTATATACTGGCACCGGCATTGGAATTCATATACCACGTTGCTCATTTTTGTAGTAAACATACTGCGTAAGCTTGATGGCAGCATCCTGTTAGTGAAAGTGTTGCTACTGGATAGGAGCAGCAGTGCAATGGCTAGCTCTACCTATTGCTCAAACCTTTGAGGCAACTTACCCTTCCAGGGTAATTTGAGGTACATTCGGCACTTTTCAGGACCAATGTGCTGCCAGGTATGTAAGCTTTACGTTTCAGCAACTGGTGTGTCTTATCAAACAGAGTATCACTTCAGCTGTTAACAACAGGCAAAGTATTGACCATGTGCAATCAATCTATGCTAGCAAAATTAGATGTGATTCTCCAGTTGGACAGCACTTACTGAACAACCTGAGTGCACACTAGCAAGCAACTTTATATTATTAATTGGCCTGGCAACGTGGTTCACTTAGGCTCACTAGAAGCTGCAAATATTCATACTCGAGGCCATGTCGTCTGCAAACAGATTATGTCCAGGCATTACACTTTTTCAATTAATCAAGAGACTGGAAGACAACTGTTCCCTGGTGCATTCCTATGGCAATGCCTTGGCCAATCAGAGTTGACTTTGTCTTTTTTTAACTTAAACAAAGCTTGGGGGATAACTGTCCACTGGTGCATTCTTCATGCCAATACCTCGTCTAATCAGAGTCCACTTGCCAACCAATTGGCACTGTTTTCTCAGGCAGTATAAATTGTTGTTTCCTTTGAATTTGGAGTTCTTGTGTCCGTCCTAATGAATGTAAGATGGAAAGCTTCGACAGCATGTCTCACTTTCCAGCAATAATCAAGTTCTGAACTACCAAGTAACTATTTGTCGTAATTTCTCTAATAGTTAAATTTTTCTGGGCTTTTGAACCCCTTTTTAATAATAAATGGTGATAAACCTTTGAAGAGGATGAGATAATGAATAATAAGATTACTGGTGCCATGTTATTTCTTTTTGTAATTCTGAAACACCCAGGGGGTGATCTTATCAGCTCATCACACCGGTCGATGGGTGGGGCGAGACAATAAGGCGGAAAATCGATTTCCTGTCCGGTTCCTCACCTCTTGTGGTCTTACTTGCCCCGGATATCCAGTGTAATCCGGGAAGGGTGATATCCAGAGTGCTGGGGATTGACTGACAGATCTCTCTGAACAGAGATCTGCCCATGTGCAATTGCACCCTCTAGTATGAACCGCTGGCCTTCTGGCGAGCTTAGGATCCTGCTCTCTCCTGGCAGGAACCAGATGATGCACAAAGTGCCATAAGATTTCATTTGTGGCCTTGTTAAAAAAACAGATCTGAAACTCTTTCACACTCGTTCAGAACTTTTTTTGGTAAGATCGCCCTCCCCTCCCTCCCTTCAGTAAGCACGCAGGTTTGTATTATTATAAAATAGCTCATCTGTCTAAGCATAAAGACTGATTTAAATGTATTTAATCATCTATTTCTTCTAGGTTCACAATTTGGACTTTGTCTACTGTAAGAACATTGTGGCACAACATTTATTGCCTCCAGCAATGGCCTCCGCCTTCAATACAGTTTACATCTTTGATCCTGCAAATTCAGGTCTTGTGAGGCACCAAAGCGGAAGAATGCTTTATACTCATTCCAGGGAATATGATCCGCAGTCTCAATTGCCCACCAGGGGAGCGCTGTGGTCTAGCCAACCGGCTCCGATAAGCAACAGTGGAGCTCTAGAGAAAGCAAGTGAAGCAGAAGCCGATGGTATTTACAGTGGCCTCACTGCAGCTGCAGTGGAAATCAGCAGCACAGTGGCACCACAGCTAACTGAAAACCTTCCTCCTTGTCCCCCACTACAGCCTGTGGACAATGTGTAAGAAGAACCCAAAGTAGGAGGAGTTAAACAAACCGCAGATTCATTTTTAAAAAGGAAATGTTTCATTACAACCAGATATACGTGAATAAGTTAAACAGAATTAAGCTCCTATTTGCATTTCATGTTTAAATACAAGAGTAAATTGAATACTTCCAGTGATTAAGCTATGCTCGATAGGAGCATTACAACTCAGATGCCTTTCGCTGATGTGGAAAGTAGGAAGATTTCTTCTCGTCACCCCTGTTCTACAATAACAGAATATCCTCCTATAGGAAAAGATTACACTTGTATCTTTACTTCTTCCATCAAAACTAGGCAATGTTTGTATTTCTTACCCTGAGTAATTTCACATGCAGCGATTTACACTTAAGTTACACTTGAATCCTCGGGACAGGAATACAGACAACCGTAAGTCAAACATGCTTCTTTCCATGATGTGGCCACTGTGTTTAAACCCACATAGTGATTAGTGGGAAATCATTGGCCAGAATTTTCCGGCCGTTCACACCGGCGGGATTCTCCCATCACGCCGCAGTGAATGAAGATTTGGCTGAGCGCCAAATTCTCCGTCCTCCATGGCAGTGGCAGCGGGACGTGCATGGCTGGAAAATTCCGGCCATTGTCTTTTGCATGTTATAAGCCGTCGACAACTTTTATTACATTCAGAATATTTCAAACACCCTCCTGCCAGCTCTCTCTCCCCCCCCCCCCCCCCCCCCCAAGTTTTTCACTCCTCCCTCTTCACAAGCATTTTATGTTGGAGGGGGCATGCACGAGGAGAGGGGAGGGATGGTCTTGTGGACTTCATTGCTGTCATGCAACATTGGGGTCTAATGGATTCATGAGTGTTCTATGTGTCTCCCATCATCGCAAGCAATATGGTTTCTACCTTTTTGCAATTACTCAATGTATGTTCTTTAATATACTGAGCAAGGGTTTCCACATTGGGCAAGAATCAGTGACCCAGACAACAAATTGTGCTAGTTTGAGACATGATTTCCGCGCCGCCTCCCCCCCTTCCCTGTCCTCAAGTTTCCACTCAAACTCATTTACCTATCGCTGAATGTAATTCTGCTGTGAAGTAGCACAACTTGCCAACATTTTATAAAGTATTGCTTTTAAGTAATGGTGTGACAAAAGAGACATCCTTTGATATTACCTTGAGCAGTTTTATTCATACAGCTGAAAATGGGTTTATCACAAAAAAACGTTTTTAATAAGAACATCTAGTCCACCAACTTTCTGTAACTCAATTTATAAAAAGCTGAAATTGATTAAGAGCTGCGCAGAACCTTTACCCAATTTCAGTGGTGTCAATTTCTCAGTGAACTGAAAAATAAAATATTTTAATATCTTTTCTGTTAGTGTCCTTCTGGCCAGAAAAACCCCTTAATGTCAAGAGCCTTGAAGGTCTGCAAACAAGTGAAATTGGTAAAGCTCGCCATGGTAATTAATTAGATCTCTGCATATGGCAAGTTTCCCGGGCGGAACCGGCTTCCAGCTCAATGGTGTTTAAATTAATGCAACGATCGCAGGAACTATACCTGCGCTAAATGTAATTTGCATTTAAAAATTCTATCGCCTTTTGTGTTGTTTGGTCGATTTGTGGATGAACGGCACTGAAAGAAATAGCACAATCTAGTGGAAACTCCTGGCCACTGTTTTAAAGGAATACGGTGCACTATTTCCATCTGGTGGCCACTGGGCATAGAATATGCTTTATGTTTTCTGCATTATTGATATTTTTTCTTTTGGCAACAGCATCTTAAACTCACAGAAAAACAGGTACCATTTGACCATTCTCAGTTCATCCATCCATCATCCATTGATTCTGAAACGATTGCAGGATTTTCTACTCTATCAGCCTCTTAGGGTCTTCATTCCATGTATTGATCACTCTTTAAAGAGCCTCTTGACATTTGGCTTACTTTTCCTTTCTGTAGCTTTCACTTTGCTCCAATCACTCAGCTAACCTTGGAAAAATAATGTGAGCATAGACATATACTTTCAGGGGGAGGCACTGGTTTTGTCACTGGATCAGTAACCCAGACATTCTGGGGAATGCTCCGAGGGCCCGAGTTCAAATCCCATAATGGCAGATGGTGCATTTGGAATTCAATAAAATTTTGCAATTAAAAGTCTAATCATGGCCATGAAACCATTGTCAATTATCACAAAATGCCATCTGGTTCACTTATGTCCTTTAGGGAAGGAAATCTGTCATCCTTACCTGGTCTGGCCTACATGTAACTCCAGAGCAACAGCAGTGCGGTTGACTCTTAAATGCCCTCAGGGATGGGCAATAAATGCTGGCCAAGCCAGTGATGCCCACAGGCCACGAACGATTGAAAAAGCCCAAGTTTCTTCTGTTTTTATTCACATGGCTTGGTCCTCCAACACTCAAATTCATGGATCATCTATCTATTCCTCGAGTGCATGACCATCTGCTTTGTGTCCAAGTGGCCAGCACTATTCACGGTATTCAAGATGTGGTGTGACTGGAACACCGTGCAGTTTGACCATGACCTTCTCTCACCTACATTCCATTGTTCTGGTTATACAGTTCAGCATACCATTGACCTTAGACTCCTAGGTTTCACTCAACTTCACCCATAGCTATTTCAACACTGTTACTGGAGTATATGTGCCGCTTTTAAATTCAGATGCCTTCTGAAGTGGTGTCTCCGATATAAACATCACATGCACAGAGGTATATTTTAATTCAATGTATAGTGAATAGCTCATAGGTCAATTGTGTTCCTGTACTTCTTAAGGCATTCCCAGAAACATCTGGTACTTACTTGTGAAATTGCAAGCTTAAATGTTTGATGAAATTAACCAAAGACACTTTTTTTTATTTTTCTGTAGTGATGTAAGAAGTGTAAAATCAAATTCATGTGAAGCAACAACTGTGAACTTTAAACATGTTTTAAGAAGTTTTTTTTGAGAAAAGGTAGGGGAGGAAGTTAAAACAGATACAAGTTACTCAAGCTACTTTACAGACTGTGAAGATAAAGTATCATTGATCCAGGATGCCCTAAAAAGCTACCTTAAATTAAGATCTCAATTCACTGGACTTGGAAAAAAGTCAAAATATGATCATATCAAAAATGAAAACAGGATTTAAGAAACAAAAAGATGCAATTCTTACAATTGCAATGCATCTCTCCGAAGTTTAGAAGAATCTGGGATTTAGCAAGCACGGTTTTCCCAGTAGTTTATTAAAGGAGTCACGTGCTGTTATTAAAATGACTGAAATGCTACTTTTGTTTAGTGATGGTTTGGATTAAATGACTCACAATATTCATCTTCTAAAACTTACTGGCTCTATTCCTTTCAGCTATTTTGGAATAATTTCCTCTAATAGCTGAACATTCACCCCAAATATAATGTGGGAGTAATATTCATATAAAATATTACAAAGCTTGCATCTGCACGTATGGCCTTTACCATTTGGAAATCCTATGCCCATATCGATAATGGAATGTCTATAATGCCTGGTTAAACTGTCACTGAGTATAACATCCCACAAAATCTCTGAGCACAATAGCCTCCTGCAGGAGAAACTCATTTATAACTAAATTGAAAAGCAAGATTGAAGGAGATATGGAAGAATAGATATCTTCAGAAAAGCCACTGTATTATGTGCCCTGTCCCAATTATTCACCTGAAGAGACTACATTATTTGTGCAGAGTAACAGGAGAGATCAACTAGTATTTTTTTGTGCTAAAATGTAACAATTACAAGCTTATTGAAAATGCTCAGAAATGCTGCCAGTGCTTCAGGAAGTCTGTAGTGAAAGGGCACTAACCCGACATTAAAAACTTTTAGTCCTTTAAAATCTTTCACAGCGAAATTACTGGATAGTCCAACATTGAGAGGCTGAAGTATCTCAAGTAGCTGATTTTTTAGAAAGTTGTGCATATGTGTGAATTGTATGGTTGCTTGATTAGCGAATGAAGTGTGGTGTGTTCGTGTGTGTGGAGGGGTGGGAGGAGTCGGGGAGCGTGTGCAATATTCGGGATGTGTGGAAGAATAGTAACTTGTTTAAAAGGCAGCTAATAAAAATTCCCACCACAGAAAAAGACATTTTTCTAGTTAATTGTAACTATTTATTTTTGGAAAGGAGACATCTTAGGTTGAAGGGATGTAATGGTAAAACTGGTCTGAAGTGAAAAGAAATCCCCAAATTTAGCTGGAATTAAATGCAACATATTTAATTGGAAAACATATTTTTCTCTGTGGTGGGCTCAAACATTATTCTTAAAGAAATCAGCTTGGCATGCTTTAAATACTGTGATATTATTGGTGCTATTTAAGCAGAACAATATTTTGTATTCTTGAAGAAAAGATCCTTCATTCGTTGTATCATTAGGGGTACAAGACTCAACACTTTGTGTTAGTTGATATAATATTCTATTCACATATGTATTTTCTAAATTATGTAAGCGCTGATACTGAGCAAAATACTGGAAGCCCAGCTGCCTCATTCTTGAACCCAGGACTGTTCCTGGTGGAGCTCTTCTGTTCAATTTGTACAAGACAAGGAGGCTTAACAGAAGCAAAAAAATAAAATTGTAATATTTTGAGAAACATCAATGTTTTCAATCCTGTTTGTTTTATGACTTGTGTGTAGGTCCATACATCAGTAACACTTTATTAGTGGTCATACAAATTGTAAATAATCCTGGTGTCAATTCCTTTTTATACAAAGACAGTGTGGCTCTTGCAGTTCCTCCCTATCTCAAGCATTTTGAGCTCTTCCTATTGCTGACGGAATTTTCCTTGCCACTCATTGTCCCATATTGACCATACTGTGAAAATTGTTGAGCAGTAGTTTCAGAATTCAATTCTTTCTGGTTTATTTAGAAGATGCAGCATGCACTCATTGGGGGCAATTTTATGAGAAAAATTCCAAGTGTCCAGCTAGCGTGAAAATGGGAGAGTTTCAGATCCAATTTTTGGGCAATTCTTTACACCCAACCTTACACAGAGTGCATGAAAAAGTGGGCTGGACTGTTTCCAGCCACTAGAGGCATTGGGCAGGACTTAACTCACCAGCCAGCTTGATCAAGCAGCAGACGGAGCTGTTGTGCATGTACAGACCTCTTATGGCTGCACATGAGCAATTGCAACAGCAGAGGCCTGACAGAGAAAGACAGCTGTCAGGCCTCTGCATTTGCAGCTGGCCTCAACCCACCTCATTCCCCCCCCACCCCCCAAGTTTTGCAGGGGCCCATGGCAGATCGCGAGCCCCACATCGTCCGAAAATATTGACCTGCCACCCCTCCCACTGATCACCTGCAGAGCAGCAGCAGGCCCCCCACTCCTTCCTCCACTGTTCGAATGCGGAATCACAGCGGGCCCCCTCCCTTCCCGATCAGGCTGCCCTGGCCTGGCCCTGCCCCAAAATTGCCCCAGTGGGCAATGCCAAGGTGCCAGGCTGGCAGTGTCAGGTTGGCACTGCCCAAGGGGCACTCCTATTGCATCAACCTCCTTGGGGGGGGGGGGCGGAGCCGGGGGGGGCGGCCGGGGGGGCGGGGGGGCGGGGGGGCGGCCGGGGGGGGGGGTGGCGGGGGGGCGGGGCAGCGGCGGGGGGGGCGGGGGCGGGGGGGCGGGGCGGCGGGGGGTGGGCGGCGGGGCGGGGGGGGGGCGGGGGGGCGGGGCGGGGGGGGCAGGAGGCTGGGGGGGGCGGGGTGGAACCTCAATGGCCTCTGGTTCTACCAGCAAGGGCAATACAACTATTCCCTGTTCCTGGGGAGCAGGTGTTTTCCTCGCCAGACAGAATCTCTCCTGGCGAGGCCAGAAAGACGTGAGCCCGGACGATAATGTTCCAAGCTCATTAATGCCATGCAAATGAACATTTCAATAAATTACATAAGTAAATAAATAACGTTTCCAGTAGAGACTGATCGTGCTGGATCTCCGGTGCCGATAAGATTGCGAGAGCCAAGAAATCTGGCATGATCCAGATTCCTTGGCTCTCGTGTGATTTTAATGGCTCGCTCCACCCATCGATGTGTTGGGCAAGCCGGTAAAATCGTGGCCATGATGCTTGCTTTCACTACATCACACCTCAAAAGTACTTAATTAGTTGTAAAGTTGAGTATTGCTGAAAAAAGAGACACAAATCCCTACAGTGCAAAAGGAGACCATTTGGCCCACCGAGCATCTGGATCTCGTGCACCAAAACCCAATGGGCTGAGTGGAAGTGAAAATTTTACATGGCTCCTCCCTCAGCTGCACATCAAGGGAAATGTATTCCAGAACAACTGTGAGCATTATAGAGATTGTAATTCTCACAACTTTGCATCTACCATTGTTCAGTTATAATTAGGACATACAGCAGTTCCATTTCAGTGGGCGAGAGCTGAGGGCAGATACAAGGTGGAACTGGAAATTGGGCAATGAATAACCTTGGGCCACTTGTGCAAAAGCCAATAGCATGTAGGGCAGCACACAGTGGTTAGCACTGCTACCTCACAGCTTCAGGGACCCGGGTTTGATTCCGGCCTTGGGTGGCTGTCTGTGTGGAGGGAAGGGCCTAGGTAAAATACACTGTCAGAGAGTTGGTGCAGACCCAATGGGCCAAATAGCCTCTTCTGCACTGTAGGGATTCTATGCAACTGCACGTGATTTAAATCTGACAAGGCCAATTTAAAATAGCACAGTTGGAAATGGAAATGAAATAATGATAAAAGCAACTGTCAAAGACAAACCCCCACTTTAAGGCATATTGTGAGAGAAGTCAAAACCTCACTCTAATAAATGCCATACCTATAAAAAAAAATTGTAAAAATGTAAAGTCAAATTTTAAACCAGCAAAGCAGATAATCGACAAAATGGACACAACATAATTAAACTATATTGATTTGATGAACTTATAAATCTATAGAATACTTGACAAAAATTATTGATCTGAAGCAGATTTGTAAGATCTATATATTTCTGCATCCAAGTTAGATAACAAAATCTAAACAAAACAGAGTGGTGAATGTGTGGAATTCACTACAACAGAAAGCAGTTGAGGCCAAAACATTGTGCGATTTCAAGAAGAAATTAGATATAGCTCTTGGGGCTAAAGGCATCAAGGGGTATGGGGGAAGGGGCATCAAGATATTGAATTCGATGATCAGCCAATGATCAAAATGAATGGTGCAGCAGACTCGAAGGGCCAAATTGTCTACTCCTTCTAGTTTCTCTGTTTCTATGAAGCAAACTCTAGTGTCTTTGTGAAATATATTCAAAGCAGATCCTGTGAAGGACAGGTTCTATTTGTATTACAGAATTCAATTTAAAAAGGGTGAATTTTAATGCAAAAACATACAATCCATTCGAAAAATCTAATCCCCTTTCCTTTCTGTAATTTCTCTGTCCTGGTAAATTGGTCACATTGCAAGCCATCCTCCTTGGTTGGGACAGCTCAGAAACTACCGGCCATCAGTAAATCTTTAATGAAGCATATGAATGCGATGGGAACAGATCCCTCCTTGGAATTGGAGGGCTCATTCATCTTTTCCCCACTCATTTTCTTAACCCAATTGATTCAACCCAGCTCCGAAAGGAAGATGGAATGTGAATGTCAGGAGCATATTTCAGGCATATGCTACCCACTGGAAAGGCCAACTGAAAGATTAGATGAATTCAGAAAACATTGATTCCATGTTTAATCATTGATGGGAAGCAACATTTTCTAAGCTTTTCATTAATGGAACCAACCTCATTCACACTAACCAAAGTCAAGAGACATCTTCCCCAAATTAAAGGCACTAATTAGGAATTTATAAAATGGTGGCCTTACCACGGCTGGCACATTCCACAAACTCAAGAAGTTTGAGTGTATAAAATCCAATGCCAAGTTTTAAAAAGTCCACCTTAGATATATCAGCTGTATAATTTCTGTCAGTGCAATTAGTCCAGATTCTAGTTCAAGGGTAGTTGATTAAAAGAACAAACCATGTTTACCAGCCAACAACCAACACCTTCTTACAAAGATTTTGTCTTCTCAATCAGTGTTCACTGGAGAGTTTGAGAGACTTCTGCTCTTACATGTGTAAAAATAAATAAATAATTGCCATCAGGTGGAGAAATTGAGATTTATTTTGATTCCTCTAATCAATATGCAAATAACTTAGAATATTTAATATTTGTAAAAAATCTCAGAGTCAGCTAAAGAGGGTCAACCAGCTACCTTCTCCCCAGTATAATCCACTTCCACATCTTCCAATTCATCCAGTCTTGTGCATTTGCACCTCATGAATGTAACCTGTGGTGAGAGATTCCAGACCCCATCAATATATATTTGAACATCCATCAATATATATTTATTTTTGTGAAAATATTTGCTCCATTAAGAGCATGTGATACCCAAGCAGGGTGATACCTAGCACAAAGGAAGATGGTTGTGGTTGTTGGAGGTTAGTCATCTCAGTCCCAAGACATCACTGCAGGAGTTTCTGAGAGTAGTGTCCTGGGCCCAACCATTTTCAGCTGCTCCATCGTGAACTTCCTTCCATCATAAGGTCAAGTGGGGATGGTTGCTGATGATTGCACAATGCTCAGCGCCATCCGCAACTCCTCAGGTACTGAAGCAGGCCATGTTCAAATGCGCCAAGACCCAAGGCTTGGGCTGACAAGTGACAAGTAACAGTCTTGCCACAAAAGTGCCAGGCAATGACCATCTCCAACAAGAGAGAATCTAACCATCTAGCCTCTTGACATTCAATGGCATTTCCAGTGCTGGATTCCCCCACTATCAACATCCTGTGGGTTACAATTGACCAGAAACTGAACTGGACTAGCTATACAAGTCCTATGGTGACAAGAGCAGGTCAGAGAACAAGAATCCTGTGGCAAGTAACTCACCTCCTGAGTACTCAAACCCTGTCCTCTAGGCACAAGTCAGGATTGTGATGGAATACTCTCCACTTGCCTGGATGAGTGCAGCTCCAACACTTAGAAAGCTCGACACCATCCCAGACAAAGCAGCCTGCTTGATTGGTACCCCTTCCACAAGCATTCAATCCATCCACCACCCACGAACAGTGGCTGCAGTGTGTACCATCCGCAAGAAATCACAAAGGTTCCTTGGACAGCAACTTCCAAACCCACAACCTCTACCATATAGCAGGACAAGGGCAGCAGATACCTGGGAACACCACTATCTGGAGGTTCCCCTCCAAGTTGCCCACCATCCTGATTTGGAAATATATCACTGTTCCTTCACTGTTGCTGGGTCAACATCCTGGAACGTCCTCCCTAACAGCACTCTGGGTGTACCTACACCTCAAGGACTGCAGCAGTTCAAGAAGGCAGCTCATCACCACAGGAAACAGGAAACCGGATGTAGGCTGTGGAGAGGCCTGGGAAGATTTTTGGATTTTTTTCTTTAAAAGGTACTTACCTTCGAAGTTGCGACCTCATTGTTCCACCGGAGCAAGCAGAGAGGGGAGCGATTCTTTTGAGGAGAGCTGGAAGGTAAGAGACTTTGATTTTGAACTTGTTTGGAGTTTTTTTCCCGAGCAGCAGGAAACAGGAAGAGGCCTGGGAAGGTTTTTTTGACCAATAAATTTGAATGGGGAGGAAACCCGATACACTACACGTGTAGTGTATCCCACCCTCCTCTAACCTAAAAAAAAGACTCGGAGTGAGAGCAGGTAAGGGGGGGGGACGACTTAACAGGGGTAAGCCATGGGGTACAGGTCTCTGGCACAGCGTCTGTCCTTGTTGCTCAGAAGGGAAGGGGGGAGAGGAGTAGAGCATTAGTCATTGGGGACTCCATAGTGAGGGGGACAGATAGGAGATTCTGTGGGAACGAGAGAGACTCGCGGTTGGTGTGTTGCCTCCCAGTTGCCAGGGTCCATGATGTCTCGGATCGCGTTTTTGGGATCCTTAAGGGGGAGGGGGACCAGCCCCAAGTCGTGGTCCACATAGGCACCCATGACATAGGTAGGAAAAGGGATGGGGATGTAAGGCAGAAATTAAGGGAGTTGGGGTGGAAGCTTAGAGCTAGAACAGAGTTGTTATCTCTGGTTTGTTACCCGTGCCACGTGCTAGCGAGGAGAGGAATAGGGAGAGACAGCAGTTGAACACGTGGCTACAGGGATGGTGCAGGAGGGAGGGATTCAGATACCTGGATAATTGGGGGTCATTCTGGGGTAGGTGGGACCTCTACAAATGGGATGGTCTGCACCTGAGCCAGAGGAGTGCCAATATCCTGGGGGGGAAATTTGCTAATGCTCTTCGGGAGGTTTTAAACTAATTCAGCAGGGGGATGGGAACCTGAATTGTAGCTCCAGTGTACAGGAGGTTGAGAGTAGTGAGGTCACGAATAAGGTTTCAAGGTCGCAGGAGTGTACCGGCAGGCAGGAAGGTGGTTTGAAGTGTGTCTACTTCAACGCTAGGAGCATCCGGAATAAGGTGGGTGAACTTGCAGCATGGGTTGGTACCTAGGACTTCGATGTTGTGGCCATTTCGGAGACATGGATAGAGCAGGGACAGGGATGGTTGTTGCAGGTTCCGGGGTTTAGATGTTTCAGTAAGATCAGGGAAGGTGGTAAAAGAGGGGGAGGTGTGGCATTGTTAGTCAAGGACAGTATTACGGTGGCAGAAAGGACGTTTGATGAGGACTCGTCTACTGAGGTAGTTTGGGCTGAGGTTAGAAACAGGAAAGGAGAGGTCACCCTGTTGGGAGTTTTCTATAGGCTTCCGAAAAGTTCCAGAGATGTAGAGTAAAGGATTGCAAAGATGATTCTGGATAGGAGCAAAAGTAACAGGGTAGTGGTTATGGGGGACTTTAACTTTACAAATATTGACTGGAAACACTATAGTTCGAGTACTTTAGAGGGGTCAGTTTTTGTCCAATGTGTGCAGGAGGGTTTCCTGACACAGTATGTAGATGGGCCAACAAGAGGCGAGGCCACATTGGATTTGGTACTGGGTAATGAACCAGGCCAGGTGTTAGATTTGGAGGTAGGTGTACACTTTGGTGATAATGACCACAATTCAGTTACGTTTACTTTAGTGATGGAAAAGGATGGGTATATACCACAGGGCAAGAGTTATAGCTGGGGGAAAGGAAATTATGATGCGATTAGGCGAGATTTAGGATGCATAGAATGGGGAAGGAAACTGCAGGGGATGGGCACAATTGAAATGTGTAGCTTGTTCAAGGAACAACTACTATGTGTCCTTGATAAGTATGTACCTGTCAGGCAGGGAGGAAGTGGTCGAGTGAGGGAACCGTGGTTTACTAAAGAAGTTGAATCTCTTGTGAAGAGGAAGAAGGAGACTTATGTAAAGATGAGACGTGAAGGCTCAGTTAGGGCACTTGAGAATTACAAGTTAGCCAGGAAGGACCTAAAGAGAGAGCCAAGAGCCAGGAGGGGATATGAGAAGTCTTTGGCAGGTAGGATCAAAGAAAACCCTAAAGCTTTCTATAGGTATGTCAGGAATAAAAGAATGACTAGGGTAAGATTAGGGCCAGTCAAGGACAGTAGTGGGAAGTTGTGCGTGGAGCCTGAAGAGATAGGAGAGGCGCTAAATGAATATTTTTCGTCAGTATTCACACAGGAAAAAGACAATGTTGTCGAGGAGAGTACTGAGATACAAGCTATTGGACTAGACGGGATTGAGGTTCATAAGGAGGAGGTGTTAACAATTCTGGAAAGTGTGAAAATAGATAAGTCCCCTGGGCCGGATGAGATTTATCCTGGGATTCTCAGGGAGGCTAGGGAGGAGATTGCAGAGCCTTTGGCTCTGATCTTTACGTCGTCATTGTCTACAGGAATAGTGCCAGAAGACTGGAGGATAGCAAATGTTGTCCCCTTGTTCAAGAAGGGGAGTAGAGGCAACCCTGGTAATTATAGACCAGTGAGCCTTCTGTTGTGGGCAAAGTTTTGGAAAGGATTATAAGAGATAGGATTTATAATCATCTAGAAAGGAATGATTTGATTAGGGATAGTCAACACAGTTTTGTGAAGGGTAGGTCGTGCCTCACAAACCTTATTGAGTTCTTTGAGAAGGTGACCAAAGAGGTGGATGAGGGTAAAGCAGTTGATGTGGTGTATATGGATTTCAGTAAAGCGTTTGATAAAGTTCCCCACGGTAAGCTATTGCAGAAGATACGGAGGCATGGGATTGAGGGTGATTTAGTGGTTTGGATCAGAAATTGGCTAGCTGTAAGAACACAGAGGATGGTGGTTGATGGGAAATGTTCATCCTGGAGTTCAGTCACTAGTGGTGTACCGCAAGGATCTGTTTTGGGGCCACTGCTGTTTGTCATTTTTATAAATGACCTGGATGAGGGCGTAGAAGGATGGGTTACTAAATTTGCAGATGACACTAAAGTCGGTGGAGTTGTGGACAGTGCGGAAGGATGTTGCAGGTTACAGAGGGACATAGATAAGCTGCAGAGATGGGCTGAGAGGTGGCAAATGGAGTTTAATGTGGAAAAGTATGAGGTGATTCACTTTGGAAGGAGTAACAGGAATACAGAGTACTGGGCTAATGGTAAGATACTTGGTAGTGTGGATGAGCAGAGAGATCTCGGTGTCCATGTGCATAGATCCCTGAAAGTTGGCACCCAGGTTGATAGGGTTGTTAAGAAGGCATACGGTGTGTTAGCTTTTATTAGTAGGGGGATTGAGTTTTAGAGCCATGAGGTCATGTTGCAGCTGTACAAAACTCTGGTGCGGCCGCACTTGGAGTATTGCGTACAGTTCTGGTCGCCGCATTATAGGAAGGATGTGGAAGCATTGGAAAGGGTGCAGAGGAGATTTACCAGGATGTTGCTTGGTATGGTGGGAAGGTCTTATGAGGAAAGGCTGAGGGACTTGAGGCTGTTTTCGTTAGAGAGAAGAAGGTTAAGAGGTGACTTAATAGAGGCATACAAGATGATCAGAGGATTAGATAGGGTGGACAGTGAGAGCCTTTTTCCTCGGATGGTGATGGCTAGCACGAGGGGACATAGCTTTAAATTGAGGGGTGATAGATATAGGACAGATGTCAGAGGTAGGTTCTTTACTCAGAGAGTAGTAAGGGCGTGGAATGCCCTGTGTGCAACAGTAGTGGACTTGCCAACATTAAGGGCATTTAAATGGTAATTGGAGAAACATATGGATGATATTGGAATAGTGTAGGCTAGATGGGCTTTAGATTGGTTTCACTGGTCGGTGCAACATCGAGGGCCGAAGGGCCTGTACTGCACTGTAATGTTCTATGTTCTGAAGGGCAACTAGGGATGGGCAATAAATGCTGGCCGAGCCAGTGATGCCCACCTCCCATAAAATATTTTTAAAAATCTCTTGATTCATCTTTTCTCAACACAGCAAAACACAATGTGATAAATGTGTAACACATGTGCATATTGTACATCTGCATTCCCCCAGTGCTAATATGATTGCATACAGGTTTATCTAACTCAGTCTGACCAAAAGCAAAACAGATGTTCCCATTGAAATGTACAATTCAGTGTGAATTGAAGAAGTGGAGGAACAGAGGAAGTGGCTCCAGAAATAGTGGATGCATTAGTGGTCATCTTCCAGGATTCTATAAACTCTGGAACAGTCCCTGCAGATTGGAGAGCAGCTAATGTTTCTCCAATATTCAAAAAGGGAGGTAGAGAGAAAACAGGGACGTATAGACCAGTAAGCTTAACATCGGTGGTGGGGAAAATTCTCGAATCCATTATCAAGGACTTCATAGCGGAGCATTTAGAAAGCAGTGGCAGGATCAGACAGAGTCAGCATGGATTTATGAAGGAGAAATCATGCTTGACAAATCTGTTGGAATTCTTTGAAGAGGTAACTAGTAGAGTTGACAAGGAGGTGCCAGTCGATGTGGTATATATTTGGACTTTCAGAAAGCATTTGACAAAGTCCCACATAAGAGATTATCGTACAAGATCAAAGCGCATGGAATTGGTGGAAGTGTATTGAGATGGATAGAAAACTGTTTGGCAGAGAGGAAACAGAGTAGGAATTAATCGGTGCTTTTCAAATTGGCAGGCAGTAACTAGTGGGGTGCCACAGGAATTGATGCTGGGACCCTAGCTTTTAACACAATATATATTAATGATTTGGATGAGGGAATAAAATGTAACATCTCAAAGTTTGCAGGTGATACCAAGTTGGGTGGGAGGGTGAACTGTGATGAGGATGCAGAGATCCTTCAGAATGATCTGGACAGGTTGGGTGAATAAAGTAGTTTATTTATTCGTCACAAGTTAGGTTTACATTATCACTACAATGAAGTTACTGTGAAATTTCCCTAGTCGCCACACTCTGGCGCCTGTTCGGGTTAATGCACCTAACTAGCACGTCTTTCAGGCTGTGGAGGAAACCAGAGCACCCAGAAGAAACCCACGCAGACACTGGGAGAGTGACCTAAGCCGGGAATACGAACCTGGGTCCCTGGTGCTGTGAGGCAGCAGTGTTAACCACTGTGCCAACGTGCCTCCCAAAAGTTTATTTATTAGTGTCACAAGTAGGCTTACATTAGCAATGAACACTGCAATGAAGTAACTGTGGAAATCCCCTAGTTGCCACACTCTGGCGCTTGTTTGATTTCACTGAGGGAGAATTTAGCATGGCTATTATACCTAACCAGCATGTCTTTCGGACAGTGTGAGGAAACCGGAGCATCCGGAAGAAACCCACGTGGACACGGGGAGAATGTGCAGACTCCGCATAGACAGTGACCCAAGTTGGGAATCAAACCCGGGTCCCTAGTGCTGTGAGGCAGCAGTGCTAACCACTGTGCCACCATGCCACCCCATTAGTGGGCAAATCAATGGCAAATGCAGTATAATTTGGATAAAGATGAGGTAATTCACTTTGGGGAAGCAAAAACAAGAAGGCAGATTACTACCTGAATGGCTGTAAATTGGGAGAGGGGAGTGTGCAGCAGGACCTGGGTGTCCTTGTGCACCAGTCACTGAAGGTAAGCATGCAGATGCGACAGGTGGTAAAGGCAGCAAATGGTATGTTGGCCTTCATTGCGAGAAGTTTCGAGTACAGGAGTAGGGATATGTTGTTGCAATTATACAGGGACTTGGTGAGGCCACACCTAGAGTATTGTGTGCAGTTTTGGTCTCTTTTTCTGAGGAAGGATGTTCTTTCTCTTGAGGGAATGCAGCGAAGGTTTACCAGGCTGATTCCGGGAATGGCGGGACTGATGTATGAGGCGAGATTGACTAGGTTAGGATTGCTTTCATTGGAGTTCAGATGAATGGAGGGGGGATCTCATAGAGACTTATAAAATTCTAACAGGACTGGACATGGTAGATGCAGGGAGGATATTCCCACTGGTGGGGGAGTCCAGAACCAGGGGTCACAGTCTGAGGATTCAGGATAGACTATTTAGGACGGAGGTGAGGAGACATTTCTTCACCCAAAGAGTGGTGAGCTTGTGAAATTCACAACTACAAGAAGTAGTTGATTGCAAAACATTGAATGTATTCAAGAGGCGGCTAGATATAGCACTTGGGGTGAATGGGATCAAAGGTTAGGGGAAAAAGCAGGATTGGGCTATTGAGTTGGACAATGATTGTGATGAATAGTGGAGCAGGCTCAAAGGGCCAAATGGCCTCCTCCTGCTCCGATCTTCTATGTTTCTATGTATCTCATTAAGAAAAAAAAAATGACTCAGATCTCAACTTTTTGTGCATGGAGTGAAGGAATACATTGTAATATTCTCAATGGACAATCGCCAAGAAATGTTCTTGCAAGATGGAAATGTGGCTGATGGAGCGGTCGAATGAATTCACTCACGCGATGAGTCTTTCACCTCTGGTATGGGCAGAGGAAACAGCTTTGTGCACTGCCCCTTCTCCTGGTCCGAGGATTCTCTCGTCATTTGCTAGCTGGTGACTTGAGAGGTAATAAGAGAAAGGTTGAGATATGATTAACCTTTCCATCGCACTGGGAGATAAGATTAGTCATACACAGCCTCTCTAATGTTAGCTCACAATTTCTAATTATAAACTGTGAGAGCAAGGCACTTAGGGGCAAGGGAACTGTTAGCTCTCTTAATCGAGGGTCACAGTGAGACTCAAAGGATAATAGTGGAAAAGATACATTAACTAGTAAAACAAATCAAAGCTTCCTCTGAGTGGCATTAATTGACCTTAACTTGGTGCCAATACTGGAACTACCACCGGCCTCAGTCGCCCTGGGTTAGAAAAGGGGAAATCCAATGGAAACCTAAGCTGAGGACAGTAAAATATTTAGTTCCAATGTATCAGGGAAAAATAGCCTGATGGTTCATGCATAGACAATGCCAGATTGAAAACTGCTGCCATCCTATAACTATATATCCAGCAGGAGACTATATCCCTTATGCAGAGAAGAATAGTGAAATAAAATACCAATGGCATTAATGATGGATCCAGGGAATGTTCTCTCGTGATAGCCCACAGCAGTGTAAGCAATAACGCTGGGTATTAGGCCCAGCAGAAGTGAGTGGTATAAACCGGTGACAAGAATTTGAATTCTTAACCTCCCCACAGATTCAAAATTACTGCTGTAGTTCCGAGAGGAGCAGTCCTGTGGGGAGATCAGGAGTGCTGATGGATCATTGCAATTCTCAAAACTAAAAGAAAATCCGTAAGATCGGCAAACAGTTCTGAATCTGCTCAGGCAGTTTTCCCACTCCATGGAGATACGCAGCAGCCATGGAAAGCTGGTTCTGCGTGCTAAAGAAAAACACTGGGTGGAATTCTCCCAAAAAATTTCTAAGCGTTGGATTCGCAGGAAAGCTGGAGCAATTCACAATGTTTTTTTCAGTGGGAGCTCACACTAGAATCTCCCACACTCTGTGCAATGCAGAGGCCACCAGCGTGAATCTCATTAGATTTCAGGGTGTGGGACCTATTCCCACCCAGGGGGGGCTGAAACCAGCGGGCCTCTGCGCATGCCCTGAACTGTCAGCCTCTGTTTGCTGACCAGCCTGGGATCCCCGCAGTGCTGCTCCCTCAACACCCCCCCACGGCCCGATCATGTCCTCCTGACCAATCTCGGGCAACCCCCGTTCCGGACTGCTCCAATCTCCAGCTACCCCCCACCCCACACCCCCCTCCTGCAGTGCCAATCCCTGGCTGACCCCCCTTCTCCCCACCCAACCATCCTGGCAGATTGCCCCCCCCCCCCCCCCCCCAGCTGCCCCAATTGCTGGCCTCCTTCCCGCCCCCATAGAGTGGGACTCCCACCCCCACCCCCACCAATGGTCCCATAGACCCTGCCCCAATAGGTCCCACCCCGTAGGCCCCTGCCCACCATATGCCCCACCCTTGGCACTGCCCAATGCACGAATCATCCCCCACGCAATTCTCCCAGCCCGCTGTGCAAGAAAATGAGCACAGCAGGATGGGAGAATCGCCCCCATGGCCTTCTACACAATCACAAAATTAAATGCTTTTGAAAATGACAGCTGAGAACATAAAAACACCTGACCCATGACTCACAGGAACATAGGGTGGAATCTACCTGTGGAGGCCGGTTTGGAGACAGGCCCAGGAAGAAAATTATAACTTTTTAAATTCATTCGTGGGAAATGGGTGTCGCTGGCTGGCCAGCATTTATTGCCCATCCCTCGTTGCCCTTGGAGGGCGGTTGAGAGTCAACCACATTGCTGTGGCTCTGGAGTCACATGTAGGCCAGACCAGGTAAGAACAGCAGATTTCCTTTCCTAAAGGGCATTAGTGAACCAGATGGGTTTTTCCGACAATGGTTTCATGGTCATCAATAAATTCTTAATTCCAGATTTTTTAAAAATTGAATTCAAATTCCACCATCTACCGTGGCCGGATTTGAACCAAGGTCCCCCAGAACATTAGCTGAGTTTCTGGAATTAGTCGAGCAATAATACCACTAGGTCATCGCCTCCATTTATCAGAATGCTTTGGAAGGCTGACATTAAATGACAAAATGGTGAAGGAGGCTAGAAATTAAGTTGAAACTGGTGCTCGAAACCTGCTGTGGTTAATCAGTATTAGGAAAGGGAAGTGGGATTGTGTTAGGTTAAATAGAATCAAATTAGGCGAGATGAGATTTTAATATAATTAATTAGTTGAGACTTGTCTGAGGAACATACAGAATCATGTAAGCAAAGGGTATAAATACTGAACTCTCAGAGGGCTCAGGATTGAGAACCTGGGAACAACACTTGAAAGGAAGATTGGGACTCAGTCCTCAACCGTGACAAGAGACTGAATGGGTAGTAGGGTGGCACGGTGGAACAGTGATTAGCACTGCTGCCTCACAGCGCCAGGGATCCTGGTTCAATTCTCGGCTTGGGTCACTGTTTGTGTGGAGTCTGCACATTCTCCGTGTTGATGTGGGTTTCCTCCGGATGCTCCAATTTCCTCCCACAGTCCGAAAGATGTGTTGGTTAGGTGCATTGGCCATGCTAAATTCTTCCTCAATATAACCTGAACAGGCACCGGAGTGCCCTGACTAAGGGATTCTCAGAGTAACTTCATTGCAGTGTTAATGTAAGCCTACTTGTGATTAATAAATAAACTTAAAAAATAGTATTATTCTGTGCAAGAAGTGAGCTTGTGCATTGTTTGTTTTGGCCAACAAATAAGAGTTTTATTCTGAATACTGGGTAGCATATTTTCTTCAGTCCTAGTGAGCTAAGGTGTTTGATACCGCGCAGTCTCTTTCCCTTCTTGGTTAAATTAGGCGGAACAATGTGTTTCCGCCTTGGAGCACTCGTACCAGAAGCAGTGTCTGTCAGCTACTGCTTACATGCCAGGCAGTGAATAATTATCAATTAAGTGGCTATTTAGAAACAAACTGGTCCTGGTTCTGGGATCTTCCTAGCAGTGGATAAGTTTTCTGTGAAGCCAACACCTGGCACGTGCTTGGAAGCAACCTTTAATTCCCTCACTTCTCCTGGAGCCGTGGGTGCCTGAAGGCCAGAGCTAAGGCAGAAGCCAATTGTGTGGAGGGGTGACCACTCCACAGTAAGGGCTCTGGCTGTTATGTCCACACCTACGTTTTACAATTTACGAGATCTTCAGAGGCTACCTTTGCCTTGAGGCACCCTTGCAGGCTTCCACCTATGCTGAGAGCATCCACCTCTCCTGGTGGGCTGCCTGCCAGCCACTGTCTTGGGAACTCCAATATTACCCCCTGCCTTTGGAGCCTGCCCACTATCCCTAATTGGATGGAGCTCCTGGGTGCAGCCTGTAAATTGGTCACCTCTGGGATGACCATGTAAACAGGCAGATCTTTAACACCACTGGGGTTGGTCCCTTTATTTGGTCCCAATGCCTGATAATTTCCTAAGATGAGAAGATTCTGTTCACAATAGCCCAGCTCTGCACTTCATCTGAAGTACTGCCCTTTCTGGTCAATGGCAGGTAAGACACAAGATTAACAGTTGAAAATACCTCCTCTTTCATTATCTGGCAAATCATTGTCTTTGTTTAGTGACAGTTGTCAATGAAAAGCTTCAAAAACGCATACAGTATTATGTTCCTAATGAGGCAGAGAAAAGCTAAACCTCTCTTAACTCATGAACTGAAAGGGTTAATAATCACGGAAGTTTAAAAAATCACAAGATATTATGAGAAAAAATAGAGGTCTTTAAAAATGTTTTCACAGATAAGCATCAAGGCCTTTAGTGTGAGAGAATTAATTAAATCAGACATCTGGACATGGGAGGAGTGATATCCACACACACGGACACAAGCTGGGACATCAATGATAACTTGCAACAATGATGGATTAGGTCAGCTAACATGATTAGGTCTTCATGCTGATTGGATATGATAATTAAGCAAATATGCAATGATTGTGATTGGTTTTAATATTTGCATCTTATGAAATGATGTAACCTTAATCAATAGCTATGAATGGATAGAGATAACTCCTATACCTTGAGTGGCATATGTTAGTTACTTGTTTCAAATTTGAAACTATAACTGCTTGTGTATTCCTGAATTTTGCACTCTGGCTAGGTACAGTCTATGACCTATGACTTTTCATAGTCCTTGCTATAGCTTGAATTAAAATACTGTTTAAGAGAACTCCGTGACTTGATCTGGCTACTTGAAGGGTACAAAGTTGTGATCAATTAAAAGGCTGAACATCAAAGTCCAAAACATTAATCTTTTCAATTACCAAGGATGTAAAGTTTTAAACTCTCTGTTTGATCTTAAAAGATTTAGTTGCATAAAAAGCATCACTTGTCACTTAACATAAAGGCATGGCACCTGCTTTGTTCCCATTTTCTTAAAGCATCAACATATATCTCTTCCCCCAGCAAGTCAACAGGTTATTCATTACTCATCATGGGCAACACGGTGGCACAGTGGTTAGCATTGCTGCCTCACAGTGCCACGGACCTGGGTTCAATTCCGGCCTCTGGTGACTGTGTGGAGTTTGAACATTCTCCCTGTGTCTGCATTGGTTCTCTCTGGATGATCCAGTTTTCTCCCACAGTCCAAAGAGGCACAGGCTAAGTGGATTGGCTATGCTAAATTGCCCATTAGTGTCCCATGATGTGTAGGTCAGTTGGATTAGCCACAGAAAATGCATGGGGTTATGGGGGTAGGGCAGGGAGTGGGTCTGGGTAAAATACTCTGTCAGAGAGTCGGTGCAGACCTGATAGGCCAAATGGCCTCTTTCTGCACTGTAGGGATCCCCAGTTGCATGTAGTTGATTTGCAAATGAAGATTGCCATTTTACATTGAGCTCTGTGCTGATGATCTGTCTTCCAGTATTCTTCTCCAGAGGAGACCATTTAAAAATCAAGGCAAACTTAATGTACAGGAGAGGCTCGGACTTAAATAAGAGGCCTACTCTAAAAAAATAATTAAACCTATTTTTATTAGACACTTACATTCAAAAGAGTTTTACCTGAACAGTGCTGGAAGGAAGTTCAAAATTGCAAAAGAGCTTGGCTTTTGTACACATTACTTGATGATACAATAATAGTGCCTATGCCTATTAATCCCTGGGATACAGTGGAATTACTTATTTCTGTTGCATCCCCCCATCCTTTGGTTTACAGTTTAGCAGGTTCATTATAAGATACAGAATTCTTAGACAATAGAGCATTGAAAATGAAGAGCCATCTCCAAACTCTACTGTGTATGAATGGATGCCCTCAACTATCATTCCATTGGATCGTAATGAAAAGAAGTTGTATTCAGCTCCATTTGTGTGATAATGAGAAGGATCCATGCCTCTGCACTTCAGCTTTTCCTTACTCCTGTAATTTATGCTTTGATCCATTGAGCAGAGGCAGACTTAGAATCAGATATTGTGAATGGGGAGTCTTGATCAAAATTTCCTGTCGCTAACCATAATGTTGTTACAGTAAAAAAAAATCCTACATAGCATTTCTATCAACAATACGGAGGGGAATTCTCTGGCCTCCCAGCCACGTGTTGCTCAGTGGCGGGAGGTGACACGCTATTTACCGGTGACGGGATTCTCTGGTCCAACCGCGAAACCCGCAGGAGGGGGTGCGCTGTCAGTGGGACCGGAAAATCCCGTCGGTGTGAACAGCCGGAGAATACCCCCCAATATCTTCGAAAACTCAATAAGTGAGAAATCTCTTCTTTTGGACCATTTAAGAACAAACACCAATCCGTCTGAATGAAATCCTTACCCACTTTAAAAACAAAAGCAAATTATGGTGTTAAAAGCTACAGAGCTTGGAAAACAAGATTTCTTGTACACTAACCTTCTCAAATCTGGAGTTGCAATGTTTCGGCAACCTGGCAGAATCAAAGGGATGTCATGTGTTCAACACACGGGTTGACAATACCAGGAAACTGTATTAACAAATTAACAGATCAAATACCAAAGCCTTGAAAGCACAACTTCCTCACAAGGAGCGAAGACTTTTAAAAACACATCTCCAATTTACAACTTGAGAAATACAAGAAACAGGCATTAGAAACTAGAAGCAGGAGTAGGCCATTCAGTCTTTTGAGCCTGCTCCGCCATTCATCAAATTCAATATCCTGATCCCCCTCCCCCCCCATATCCCTTGATCCCTTTAGCCCCAAGAGCTATATCTAATTTCTTCTTGAAATCAGACAACATTTTGCCCTCAGCTACATTCTGTGGTAGTGAATTCCACACATCCACCATCCTCTGGGTGAAGACATTTCTCCTTACCTCAGTTCTAAAAGATTTACCCCTTATCCTCAGACCCCTGTTCTGGACTTCCCTCATCATTGGGAATAATCATTCTGAATTTACCCTGTGTAACCTGTTAGAATTTTATAAGTTTCTATGAGGTCCCCTCTCACTCTTCTAAACTCCAGTGAATATAATCCTAACTGACTTAGTCTGTCCTCATATGACAGACCTGCCATCCCAGGAATCAGCCTGCCAAACCTTTGCTGTACTCCCTCTATAGCAAGGACACCCTTCCTCAGAGAATGACATCAAAACTGTACACAATACTCCAGATGTGGCCCCACCAAAGCCCTACACAATTGCAGCAGAACATCCCTATACTTAAATCCTCTCGCTATGAAGATCAACATAACCTTTGCCTTCTTTACTGCCTGTTGTACCTGAGTGCTTACTTTCAGCGACTGATGCACGAGGACATCAAGGTCTCGTTAAGTATTCTCCTCTCTCAATTCACACCATTCAAGTACTAACCTGTCTTCCTATTATTGCTACCAAAGTGGGTAACCTCACATTTATCCACATTCTACTGCATCTGCCATGCAGATGCCCACACACACAGCCTGTCCAAATCATGCTGAAGCATCTCTGCATCCTCCTCACAGCTCATCTCCCATCCAACTTTGTATCATCTGCAAATTTGGAAACAATATATTAATGATTTGGAAGAGGGAACTGAATGTATCATGTGAACAGTTGGGATCTGAGCACTGATCCCTGCGGAATCCCATTAGTCACTGACTGCCAATCAGAAAAATACCCATTTATGCCAACTCTTTGCTTCTTATCTGGTAAGCAGCTTTCTATCCATCTCAAGATGTACCTGCAATCCCATGTGCTTTAACTTTACAAAGTAGTCTGTGATGTGGGACCTTTTCGAAAGCCTTCTAAAGTCTAAACCACATCGTCTGGTTCTCCTCGGTCAACTCTACTAGTTACATCCTCAAAGAATTCCAATAGATTTGTAAGATATGATTTCCCCTTTGCAAATCTATGCTGACTTTGTCTGGTTATACCACTGCCTTCCAAATGCTGAGTTATGAAATCCTTGATAATGGACTCGAATAACTTCCCCAGTACCGACATTAGAAGCACATTTTCCTGTCCATACCTGTTTGTTTCTTCTTGTGGCTGCTGCTTTAAGTGCATTGTCACTTTAAATGTATTATCTCTTTAAGGATATTACTTCTTTAAGACTGTCAACTTTTTTTCCCCACTCTGCTGTCAGCACTTTTCCTGCACTTTTGGAGTTTTGGCACGAATCTGGCTGCTCTTTTGTTTGAGCTTCTAAAACTTCTCCTTTTACTCAAGGAAAGCACTCTGGTGTGTGTTTTCTTCTGTCTCTTTGGAGAGTCCTTTTTTTTGTTGAAGTGCTGGATTTTGTCTATTTCACTCAGAGCCCCGGGCATGCTCGAGATCCAATGGGGCTGTTGTTTTAAAAGTTGCTAACTTGTCTTTTTTTCTTAAAGAAAAGTAGAGAATTTCTCTTCTTTATCTTGAAGCTCAGTGTGGTGATCGCTGCCATGAAACCCCTGCAGGCTCTTCTCCCATCCTGCACGTTGGGAGCTTGCCATTTTTTCTAAACCTTTGAACTTTTTTTTTAAAGGGACAGTGTTCCTGTCCCATCTGAACACGGCAATTTTTTTAGACTTAAATTCCATTTTTTAAAACTTAAAGCCACACCTCTTTGCTTTCTGGGGTTATTTTCTCTTCTTTTTCTCTATGTTTTTGTAAACTTTTGACTCTGCCAACCGGCACGGTGGCACAGTAGTGAGCCCTGCTGCCTCACAGTGCCAGGGACCCAAGTTCGATTCCTGGCTTGGGTCACTGTCTGTGCGGAGTCTACACGTTCTCCCGTGTTTATCGGTTTCCTCCAGTTGCTCTGGTTTCCTCCCATGGTCCAAAAGACGTGCTGGTTAAGTGCATTGGCTATGCTAAAATTCTGCCTCGGTGTACCGGAACAGCCAGCGGAGTGTGGGGACGAGGGCATTTTCCCAATAACTTCATTGCAGTATTAATGTAAGCCTACTTGTGACACTAATAAACTTAAATTCAACTGAGGTTTCTTCTGCATCTGTCCATCAGCCTCTCCACTGCACTGAGCCTCCAGGACTGCCCCCTAATCTACAATGTAAGCAGAGGAATGTTTCTGTATTTCGCTCACCATTCTTGTGGATCCTGACCCGGGGTCTTGCCGTGTTCTCTCCATTGCTTACCCATCATGTAATTGTCCACCTTTTCAGATTCTACATTACTCAGGGTCTGGCAATATCTCAGATGAGTCCATTTGCCCAAAAAGAGGCATACAGCCGAGTACTTGTTTCCCCCGCCTTCAATTAAAACAGGATACTCACAGGTATCGGGCCAGAGGCAGTATCAGGAAAATTTATCCTCGTCACCAGAGACTCCATTAGTGAACACAAAAGGTATTTATTAATAAAAATTGTTCAGCAGCTGCATGGCTGGTTAGCCTCCTTACAAGTCTCTTTTCCCAAGAAGGCTCAACCCCATGGGGTGATTCTCCATTCTGAGTTCCAATTGGTCCCCCAGGCGAGGTGACTCTTTCATTTTTTGCCCGATCTTACCAGCTCACCACACTGATCGACCAGCATGAGCTGGTAAGATCACCCCCATTGTATTTATTTCCCCCTTTGCCCCTTGATTTATGTTAATAGTGTCTTCCATCATAAAAATTGGTGCAAAGTGTTTATTTAACTCCTCTGTAGATCTGATCAGAAAGTATGCAGAAGGACCATATGGCCTCAAAATAGTAACTCTGGCTGTGTGCTAGTGGCGGATTCTCTGGTCCTGCCAGTAGCGCACCTCTATCGCTGGCTTCCCTGCAGCATGGGGAGGCTACAATGGGAAGCCCCATTGACAGTGACAGGACCAGAAGATCCTGACTTAACAACTTAAAGCAGATGCAAATAGAAAAGTTATAAAACCACGTTTTATGTTGAAAACGACTATTTTAGTAGGCTGAAACCTCAGGATAAGCTTAAAAAGACTGGTAACAGCATTTAGTGATCCACACAGCAGCTCTTAAGATGGCCAAATATTTATGTAACTACACCTTCCAAATTACAGAGCCATCAGAAAGGAGATGGACTGCCTGGAAGTAGCCCACCAGACTCAGTCAACTGAAATGAGTGTAAATGGCTCATCCTCTGAGCCATTCACAGACATCCAGACGTAATCTGTTATTCAGGTAGGTGTGGACCAAGCCATTAGACTTAATCATTTTGGACAATGGACATCAGTGGAAAAGGGGATTCCACTGGCCACATAGCTCTTTAAACAATGCATCTGGAATGTAGGTCCCAGGCTGTTGTAACTACATTTGGTAACTAGCCAGTTTGTGAATGGAAATTTGAAGAAGTCACATTGAATCAAAATATTGACTTTGTTTCACTCTCCAGAGATGCTGCCAGGCCCACTGAGCTTTTCTAACACATTCTGTTTTTAATTGTGAATGGAAGGTGTGTAATGAGCATGCGAAAATTTGTTCAAAGAAACTGATTTTTCAGGGTGAGTTGAGAAAGACCATGAGTTGGTAACAGCCTCTCTCGCTGAAGCTGTCTGCAAATGTGTGCCCTGCTCGTGTCCAACCAGCCAAACGCCACAGGCAGCACGTTCAACATAAACCAAGCATCTGCTGACTTCAGAGGAAAAGGCAGAAGATTGTCTGTCAAGTCTTTACATTGTCTTGAATCTGGGAAAAAAAAGGACTAAACAGAGCTTGAAACCATTTAACACACCAATTTGCTGGATCTGTATATAATGGACTTTCTTTTTGGACTCAAACAATGTAACCTTTTAACTTACTGTTTTGTGTGGGTGACTCTCTTAGATACATATGCGAATGGCAGTTGGAGCATTTGTTTTATAGATCGGGTGTTAAGTATCATAAACTCTATTTCCTTTTCTTTCAAAACTTACGAGAAAGTCTGTTTTTGTGTGTCCTTCGCAGAGCACTTAATAGTTAAACACTTATTGAAGTGGCACGCAAATTATTTTAAAACCACCTGTTGTCGTCAACTGAGAGCTGGAAAGGAGAGGGGAGCCATTATACCGTAACAATAGAATTATTGACTTACTGTTAAATTTCTGCTGCTGTACACAATTATCTTGTTTACACATATCACACACCATCTAACTGAACATATGTTCTACACAGTTTACCCCATCTACCATGTGGGCTGGACTGTTTCACTGGGAAATAATGTCCTGTAATTCATGCCACATATATTGCACTCTGCTTTATCACGGCAATATCCCAAACATCTCAGAATGCAACAATTTTGCACAATATTCATTAAGATAACTACAGATGGGGAAGGGCACTTGGCCCATGTTAGCTTACACACCAGAATGACCTTAATATTTTACCATTGCAGCATCTAATTGATTCTTAAATGATTTCCAGCTCCAGAAATCCATCCGGGAGCCTATTCCGTGTTGACTACTCTGAAGAGAAGCTTCTTATGATCATCATTATTAATGTTGGATTTGTGACTTTTTCTACCAACTCTTGCAATTTGATTTTGAAGTAATTTTCCACATTTATCTTTTCCATACCATTTACAACTTGCATAAATCTTGAGCACCTGTCCTTCTAATTTTGTTTCCTCATCACACAGACCTCCAAGATTAAGGACTTGCCCAGTGGTTGTTTGCACTGTCTCCAAAGCTTGAATAGCTGCCTTGTTACTCAGCGAATAACTGCAGGTACTGTTTGACACAGGAGGACCAAAGCTCCGTGCAGAGCTTCACACCCACAGTCGCACCAGGAACACATAGGGGGAATTTCAACCCCTCAAAGCTTAACAGCCTGGATGGGAAATGTTGACATAACAATTTATAGTGGTTAAAATATGGTCTGAAAAACATGACTAAAATTGTAACAGCAGGAAGAAAGATTTGTGAACAAGAAGTTCATATCCTACACACAATTTTCATATTTACTTTTACAGTGGGTGGGTAAGAAAGTACGATGCAGGCACACAGAATCTGTAAAGTACAATGAGTAAATAGTCCTTTACTCATAGTAAAGATCACAATAGCGGGCAATGATCTCCTCGGAGCTGTCTCCACCATGATTACTGAAGATGTCTGTCTGTGTTTCATTCCCTCTTGAAGCAGTTTCCCTCTCCTCCATTTTAAACTCTGGAGGGTGGTCACCAAACACGAGATGGAGACAAGCAAAATAAATCTCAAAAACAAAATGATTTATTAACATTTAATGATAAACAGTCAGTATGAAGCAAATAATGAAAATAAAAACCAGCACATTTAAAGGACAACATATACTAATCTGACATAGAAATAACCAGTTTGATTTTGGTGTATGACCAGTTTTTAACCGAGTCATAAAATTAAAGATGGGCACAATACACTGGAGTAAAATGAATAACTAATTGAAATGCTAGAATATAATTAAAAGACAATAGTCAATGGTAGATGTCAGTGCAATACTGTCACACAATGAACAATAAAAAGGGTTGTTCAAGTACAAACAATGTATAAAAGTTCCACAAAAGCACATGACCTGAGCAAATGAACAGGTACACAAAATTACAGTAGCTTAAAGTAACCAAAGAATTACAAAAGCACGCCAAACAAAAAAAAATGAAAAAAATTACAATGAACTGGAATACTATGGAGTGATACAATTTCAAGTGATAATATTAGCAATTCTATTGTATGCAAAATGTTTCAGAACAATTCATTGCTCAACTTTAACATCTACTTAATAAAAAAAATCATATATAATTTTATAAATATTTTGTGGATTTCAAGCAAGCACCCTTGATGAGAAAGAATGCAAAAAAGAATTCTTTACAATATGTTTTAGAATAGCTTGGTCCAATGACACAATGAGAAATGACATCTTAAAATGAACCTGATCCATTAAAAATACCTCTCCACCTTCAGCAGAGACAATACACAGTGTACATTTGTATATAACAGATATTAAAGCTACGATAGCCTTTTTACCAAGAATTTCAAACTGAAGATCATTTGGACTCCCAAAACTCAATAAACCCAGACGGGACGTGGAAGTGAAATATCCTGATCTAAAACCGAAACAAAACTGAAGGTGTAAAATATTTGGTTCAACTTCAAAACGAGAGCAGATCAGTGCAAGTTGCACAATGGCTGACAGATTTAAAATATCACTAGCTAGATAGCACCGGTTTATCATGTCCCTTCCTCCCTGCTCCAGTCTGATTTTCTCTAATTCTGCAGGAAGCATTAAATCAGACTGAGGTAGAATTCAAGAGGGATTAAAGCCAGCAATCTTTATATCTCAAAGCAAGAGCCTATCCGTCAACCGTGAGTTAGAACAGCTAGTTGACCATAGGAGAAGAGGTCACCTCAAGTTGAGTTTAACTCTAATTTCATCTAGAGATCCCAGCATCTCCAACCATGCTAACACTTCCATCTCGTTGGAAATCCATTCCACAGCCTGAATTAGTGCATATGTGCACAGCCACTAGATGTCACCACTTTCACATTCATGGTCCAAAAGGTCACGTAAACAAACAAGGCACACCCAGACCTCTGACCTCCCCAGACCTCTGCTATTACTGCTCTACAAGTAGCCACCATGAGCTGAATTAGTTGCTTTGGGTGACTTGCTTGCTGACTTTTTCCCTCATTCTCTGTATGTACCTGGTCTCCACTCTCTACCTCCTCCAACAGCATTTCTCGAGATTAGCACAAGGTGAACTGCAAATGTGAATCAGAACTCTTCCTTCTTTTACCAGAAGGTGGAGTTTGAGCCCACTCTGACTTTTCATTTTTTTAACTAATGTAAATATCTTAGCGCCACTAATCTCCAAGTAGTTTAGGAGCAATGAAGAAAAATCAAGAGATTATTCAGCAACCCGTGTTCCTTCTGAATGATACCAATGATTTAACAGAAATCATGAAAGAATAGGCCATTAATAAAAAGGATCTGACAGCTTTGGGTGTACAAGAGAATGGTTTTACTTTAAATGACGTACCTCATTATTGTGGCTCTTGCATTGAAGAAATTAAATGATCCGACTAGCATCACAGTAAAATAGTATGCAACCCAAAGCCTTTTCAACATTGCAAACTCAAACTGAAATGGAAAGACATACAGCAAAATCCTGCTGCTATTATCCAGTTAAAGTAGACACTTCTATTCACATTCAAACCAGAACAGTTGTCAATTCAGTTTTGATGTGATCTACTGGGATAAAATATTGGATTTGCAAACTTGCCCAATGCTCTACTTTAAAGCTCGGTGATGTTATTACCCATTATAGAACTCCTTCTACACAAAATCCTAAGTCCACTAATTGTGATATAATATACATATTTCTAAATGATTAACCGTGTCTCTCAGTGCTACAGGCTATGGGTAGTAAACATTGGGCATGATTTATCCTAAAGTGTTCGCCATCTTTGGAGTTTATTCATACATGAATGTAAGGCATACAAGTGCTGGTGAGCTGAATACTTCCCTCAAGTAGAAATTTATATACACAACTGTGAAGTCTTTTTGTAGTCTTTGTACATCCAAAGATGTGTGGGTTAGGTAGAATGATTGGCCATGCTACATTGCCCCAGGGAATAGCAAAGGTACATAGGTGGGGTTACGGGGATTGGGCCTGGGTGGGATTGTTGTCGGTGCAGGCTCAGTGGGCCATTCTGCGCTGTAGGAATTCTATGATTCAGTTCCTGGAAATGCAAGGAACTGAGAAAAGATGGGATTCAGGTCTGTAAACTTCCCCCCCGCCCCCCCCCCACCCTCCATTTTATTAACTAATGCAAACCCATTGCAGTTACAGATAATGGTTGGAGAAATGAGAATGCTTGATCAGTGTGGGAACACGCTACTGTTGATGTGGTCAAGCATACAAGTATGCTTGTATGTACCGGATAGCACAGTGGTTAGCACTGCTGCTTCACAGCTCCAGCGACCTGGGTTCGATTCCCGGCTTGGGTCACTGTCTGTGTGGAGTTTGCATATTCTCCTCGTGTCTGCGTGGGTTTCCTCCGGGTGCTCCGGTTTCCTCCCACAGTCCAAAGATGTGCGGGTTAGGTTGATTGGCCATGCTAAAAATTGCCCCTTAGTGTCCTGAGATGTGTAGGTTAGAGGGATTAGCGGGTAAATGTGGAGGGATATGGGGGTAGGGCCTGGGTGGGATAGTGATCGGTGCAGACTCGATGGGCCAGGTGGCCTCTTTCTGCACTGTAGGGTTTCTATGATTCTATGAAGTATATGCAATAAAGAGGGTGCATTATTTCCTGTAGAAGCATATTAACTGACATACTAGACAAGAACTTAATGCTAATTTGCACTCCATTTTAAAAAATAAGTCATTAGAAATTTCTGAGGATGAGTCAAGCATCAAAATAAAACTCCTGTTTAATAAAAAGATTTTTTTCTCAATTTGTTGAATACCACAAATCAATCCTTTCAGCCTTGACATTTTCACTGTACAATCTGGAGCAACTTCAGAGCAAGGACATTTTAAGACCGATTCCAAAATTCTGAAAGAAATCTATCCTTGCGCCTGCTTTAAAAGTTAATTCAAACAATCCTTCATAATATTTTTAACTTAAAGAAATTCCATTTATCACAGGAAAAATAACCCAAATTTTGATGTAACCTAAAACTGCAATCCCTTTGTGCAAAAATTTAGCCAACCTACAAAATTTGATGATGCTACAAGTGACCATCTTTCTTACAGGGAACACCTCAATGTTGGTCAGTAAGTCACATCATTCCTCACGTAAACACTTCTTGCTTCCTAAACAATCCCTTTTAAATGCGGCTTTGGTAGAGACTTGCCAAATCTCCTATTTCAAAAATGAATCAGGAGAAAAAAAAACACAAAGAGCGATCCAGGCCAGAGAAAGAGAGTGTGATACTCTTGCAGAACATCAGTTACTGCTACGCTGATCAATCCAATTTACTAAAAAATATAATGACACACAAAAAAGAAACTATGTAAGGTGAATTCTATCCACCACCTATCCATCACCCACATTCCACAGTTTGGCTGATAAAACATAGAGGGGTTCAAAAGAAGTGTGTCTAAAAGCAAGGTTTATAATATAATTTTTTTCACTGTTTCAAATATAAAACATAAGTACTCTTTGCTATATTGATGTGCCCATTTAACCCATCCTTATATTGAGTGCAAAATATAAGAGTTTGCTCTAGGGAGTGAAAGGTCAAAGTGACATACGACTAGTACCTCTTCCACATGGTCAACACATAACCCTGCAGAAACAAAGCTATTAAACATCAAAAGATTAATTAATATTAAACGCAGCCAGGCGTTTCCTGTGGATTTAAAGTGGTATTGTCCTTTCTCCTCACATCCATCCCCCCGCCCCTCCCCATGCCCCATCACCTACAAACGGACGATTCTCCACATCTTAATAGCTTCAGTGCAAGTCCAAAACACCAGACATGATAAATTGAGCATCCAACAAACTGGTGAGGAAATGCAAGATTTGTCCACTTCTTTTTTTTAAAAAAAGATCCCATTTCAGAATATAAAGCTAGAATTATTTTTTCACTCAAGTTAAGAATCAGGACTGAATACTTTGGCACAAAGTTGCACATTTTAACTTTCCCCAAGAGCTGACTTTAAGGTTCAAGAACATCCTTCATTTTTAAGAAAATCAAACCTATAAAACATCATGAATGAAACTTGGCTTGATTTTCAACTTGCATATATTCTTTGGTGCAAGGTTAAAATCTTAAAGCTGAGAAAAACAGTTCTGTGGCTACTGCGCACACATTTTATAAATTATGTCATATGACATTGGTGTCCTTGTCTTTTTTTAAACTAGAGTCATATAAAAATATTTTTTATATATATATTCTATGTCAATGTTCCTTTAAAAAGGGCTCTTTGGAAAATAAAATTGAACAATTCATCTGAAGATTTCAACATATTGGCTACAATTGCTGAAATTTTACCAACTCGCCCGCTGCAGAATCGGGGTGGGCGAGGCTCGCAGAACAGCATTCTCCGTTGGCCTCAGGCGGGCGAGGCGGTAAAATTCCGGCAAATGTGTCAGACTGAATAGCAATGACATTAGAATTTACAACAGCAATGAAACATGTGGAAAAAAACAAATTTCGTATAATGATCATCCAAACAGGGTTTCACAGGTCTTGGTGTTGGCTCTTTCTGCTCGAGCTTTGACTTGGAATGTTTGTTGTCCATTTGTGGTGGAGCAGGACTGGGGAAGTTAGGAGGAAAGAGACTTTTTTTTTTGCATTGTAACTATGTATTATTAAGGTCACAAGAAATAATCCCATACTGACAGGTTTAAATGTGCATGAAGCTTTAACTGAAAGAGAAACAAAACAAAAATTAGAAATCATAAAGAATGAAGCAAATAATAGATGTGTTGTTGCATGCTACTATATGATGATATTTCAAGTACTCGGCACTGATTACAGAAGAGGTGTGGAGAGCACAAATGGAGGAGGTGCTCATCAGATGTTCAGCGGGAATTGTCTCAATATTTAAAATACTCAAACCATTGTCTTTGGTTCCCACTACCAACTTTACTCTCCAGCCACAGACGCCTTCCCTCTTCCCAGCAACTGTCTGAGACTAAACCAAACTGTTTGCAGCCTTGGTGTCATACTTGACCCCAAGATGTGTTTCCAACCACATTTAACATTTTCACAAAAACTACCAATTGAGGTCGGAGTGACATCTGCCTCAACCTATCTGCAGCTTGTTACCTCCAAACTTGATTATTCCAACGTAATCCTGGCTGGCCTCCCACATTCTATCCACCATAAACTCAAAGCCATCCAAATCTCTGCTGCAGGTGTCCTTACTCGTACCAAGTCCTGTTCACCTACCCACCCCTCGATGACCTTGATTTTAAAAATCTCATCTTGTTTTTCAAATCCCTCTATGTCCTCATCTCAACAGCTCTACAATGCTCTGGGATATGTCCATTGATCCAATTCTGGCCTCTTGAGCATCCCTGACTTCAATGGCTCCACCTTTGGTGGCTGTGTCTTCAGCTGCTTAGACCCAAATCTTTAGAATTCTCTCTACTTTCCGTCTTGCTCTTCCTTTAAGACACCTTTTCAAACCTATTTCTTTGAGCAAGCTTTTTGCTACCTGCTTTAATGGGTCTTGGTGACTAATTTTACTTTATTATACTCCTGTGAAGTGCTTTGGGAGTTCTTATCATATCTACGTAACGCTTTTAATGCGAGTTGTTGTTAAGGTGAGCAGAACATGAATTCCTTGCATTTCCTCACTCAAGGGAGAAAGGAGGTGGGGTGGGGGAAGGAAGGAAAGGCAACAGTGTGAAAGGCAAGATAGTGGGGGAGGTGAGATAGAGAGAGGAAGGAGGCAGAAAGAGAGAGAGAGAGAGGTGGTGAGATAGAGAGGGGTAGAGGGGAGACGAGAGAGGAGATTGGGTAGACTGGGGTTGTTCTCCTTGGAAAGACGGAGAATGAGGGGAGATCTAATAGAGGTATACAAGATTATGAAGGGTATAGATAGGGTGAACAGTGGGAAGCTTTTTCCCAGGTCGGAGGTGACGATCACGAGGGGTCACGGGCTCAAGCTGAGAGGGGCGAAGTATAACTCAGACATCAGAGGGATGTTTTTTACACAGAGGGTGGTGGGGGCCTGGAATGCGCTGCCAAGTAGGGTGGTGGAGGCAGGCACGCTGACATCGTTTAAGACTTACCTGGATAGTCACATGAGCAGCCTGGGAATGGAGGGATACAAATGATTGGTCTAGTTGGACCAAGGAGCGGCACAGGCTTGGAGGGCCGAAGGGCCTGTTTCCTGTGCTGTACTGTTCTTTGTTCTTTGTTCTTTATAAGATGGAGAGAAATTGAAAGAGAGGAAAGGAGGCAGAAAGAAGAAGTAGACCACGGAACCACAACCATCTGACTCCAAAGCAAGTGCTACCATCTGGTTTAAGTTGATTATGGAACTACCAATCCCATACATGATGAGAAACACATGGAATGGACTCTACAATTTAATATGAAGAGTGATCCTTCTCTTTGAGTTGGAGTTCTAAAAAAACCAGCACAAAAGCAAAATACTGATGATGCTGGAAGTCTGAAGTAAAACAGAAAATGCTGGAAATATTCAGCAGGTTAGGTAGCATTTTTGGAGAGAGAGACAGAGTTATGAGGGCTGGATCTATTGCAGCCCAGAGAACCATGACAACCTGGCACACCTAACTGTGGGAAGGGCTTCGCATCAATTCCCTGTTGGTGGGAAACCTCCCACTAACTGGGACTGACTGGTGGGAATCCCGGTTGCTAGCTGCGGGATGTCAAATAGGCTTAATAATGAGCAACTGACACATAATATCAACCGAGGCCACTGCAATTTACAGTGATTTGATGTGAGCTGTTGCTGCATGTCTTTCCCATCCAGTAAATCTGTGCCCAAATTGAGGGAGCTGACATCGGAAAGGGGAAGGGCAGGTTAAAACCATTCCCCTGCCCTTGCTTCTGACTTCCCAACACCTCACCCTCCCAGCGAACCCCCATTTCACAGTGGTTGGCACTACTGCCTCACAGTGCCTGGGGAACCGGGTTTGATTCCCAGCTTGGGTCACTGCCTATGCAGAGTCTCCCCGTGTGTGCATGGGTTTCCTCTGGGTACTCCGGTTTCCTTCCATAGTCCAAAAGACGTGCTGGTTAGGTTAGCATTGGCCATGCTAAATTCTCCCTCAGTGTACCCGAACAGGTGCCAGAGTGCGGAGACTAGGGGGATTTTCAGAGTAACTTCATTGCAGTGTTAATGTAAGCCTACTTATGACACTAATAAACTTAAATCTCACTCAACTGTGGTCTGAGATCCAATGACATTCCTGGGCCTCTCATACAAGGATTGCCACTAGCTGCCTCCTCTCCTGCTGGTGCTAATGGCGATGAGTTTCTACCGGTCTCTGATTGGCAGGCTGCTAACAGCAGGTGGGACTTCCAGCACTGGGAACCTCAAATTGCCACCCAGCTCGGCAATCATGTGGAAGGCCCATTGGTGGTCACTTGAGTGCTCTGAAGGGCACTTGATTCTACTGAGCTGCCCCCATGGGACCAACAAGTGGTTCCATGCCAGTTCTCCGACCAGTGGGCAAGAATCCCATTGGCCTCAAAAAATCCGCCCAGCGTCCCAGCGTTTCAGGTCAATAGCCTTTTCTCGGAGCCAACCTGATGAGCATTTCTAGCATTTTCTGTTTTTATTATCGAAAAATCAACATTCGGTTTGTAGACGTGGCATTGACTAAAGCCAATCTTAAGCAAAAGCTCACTTTAGTACATAAATAGTTTGATTGAATTTGAGCAAAAAAAATATTTCTCTTAAGGAAATACTGATGCACAAAAATGTACCAAAGGAAGTTTAACAGAGTCATGGTGAGAACCACTAAACTTCAGATGCTGGATCAGAGCAGGAAAATATTAATTTGCTACATAAATACAAAACAAAAATTCTCTTTCTGTGGCATCTAAAGCAATTGAGTGGAGTCCAAAAGGAGAAAAAAAACTCCCCTCTTTTCTCATCCTTTAATTTGAGAGCACATGACGATACCTCGCTGCCTAGTAATCGCCCATTTATGAGCTTTTTTTCTCACCCTCTCCATAGGTAGAACTGTTCGAGCAGAGGGAGTGGTGTAGCTCAATTTTTTTCAAAACTCCAGAGTCGTCCTACTATATGTAACGGATTCTGTTCTTTCTTCAATCACTCTCTTCACCAGTTGTACTTTTACTACCTGGATGATTCTCAAATCCCTGAGCACACTGCAAAAGTCAGTTACTAAAAGTTCTACAATAGTATTGAGCCCAAATTGCTCTGCCTTCAAGGCAAGTGCTTCCCTTTCTTCCAACAGACACTCACATTAAAAATCCACTGTCTAAGACACCTAGGCATAGAACAAATAATGTCATCAGTATGCTATGATCCTATGCTAAAGGTAGATACGGGTTACTTGCGCTCTGTAATCGATTCTCACTCAAAAGCGAATGTTCATTTAATTTTTAAGTCTACGCAAACTCAGTGTCTACAAGGCAATCCAAACCCATTAACACATCCTCACTTTGGGAGAATGGTTCTTCTTGAATAATCAAGTTCAAGCAGTGCTTCTTCCATTATTGACTTGCATAGAAATTACAGTCAAATAAAGAAACCAGGATATATTTAGATATAAACGAACGCTGGGTGTCAGTTGCTTAAACCAACTGGAAAAATCAATAGCACTGTAACAATTTCAGACAAATGTGGTTAATCTTGTTTGGATCATTAAATCTTGGATGTGCACTGCCTTCCCACTTATTTCTAATGCTATAGCACCAGTAGATAATTCAATCGGCATTAAGACATTGATGCAGAGTTTAATTAGTCCCTGAGCACGCACACACGCAGTTCTTGTTCGAGTGCATCAGAGGAACATTTCTTTAAATGTTCAAACAGACAGTAACTTAGTCAAATTGCCTGAAATAACTTGTTACATAATCTATTTATATCTCTGTGCAGTCCATTACTTGGAAGACCATGCACAATTTTGTGCTTAGTCACTTCCAAGCCACCTGCACATTTGTGCTTACATATCTCCATAGAGGAATTGAGAACTTCAGGTTTATACAACAGAAGCAGGTGTCCCAACTGCTTCTGCCTTGTAAAGATGACCTGGTATAGGAAACTGCAAAGGTTCAGGACTGACTGAGGTATGGGGCCTTTAGCTTATTCAGACTAAAAAAAACCCCAGAAAATATGCCTGTTAGTGACTGACACATGAGAGCACATTTGTCAGCGTAATGTTCAATACAGACACAACAGGGTAGGATTAGTTATAACTTGTGTGGTACAAGGAGGAGCAAGTCTCAATAATCAGTGACCACAGTTTCATTCAGTAAATACTCTGAAGACAATTTCCATTGTATGCACTTTAGCCACTAATGCAGATAGCTAGTTAAACCAGCTTACTTTTTTCTATCTTTGTCTTTCTTGACCGGCTGTTGTCCTGTAGCCTGGAAGGGTTGACCCTGCAGAGTCTGCGCCGCCATTCTCCTACGGTTAAATGCATTCATTTCTTCTTCCAGTTCTCTTCGCTTCTCCTCTAACTTTTTCTTCTCTTCCTGGTGCGTTTTCTTCAGTAGATCAAACTGATCGTGAAGCTGTAACATAGCCAGAAGAGTAATGCAAGCAAAAATTCAATATCCAGCAGAAATCATTTATTTCTTTATGGGAAACGCAAAAGCTATCATGAGATCAGCTGTTATCCTTCATTTATCATGGGCTATATTATCCAATATTTCAAGTAACACGAGGTGAAATTTCTTTCTATTATGTTCTTTCCATATATGCATGGTGCAAGAACTGTCTAAACTTTAAACTCTAGATGCTATTTTCGACATATTGGACTAGATTTGCACAGGTAATCACAACAAACTATCAACGTCTGCTATTGCACTGGTGAAACTGATGGCAGCTTATGATGCCTGCACAAGCGCTGTTGAACATGGAAGTCACGTTGCTGTCCAGATTTTCTGCTACTCTTTAGGGTGCGCTCTTGAAGTCCCCACAGACAAGAATCCTTAGACATCAATGAACTGAAGAAAACGTCTTTTCTTATGCTGTGATATCACTATCAAGGCCACCTTAAAGAGTGTCACCTTGCTAATGAAGTATAACTTAGTTTTTAAATCAGTGCACTAAGTTCATAACCACTGCTGTGTTTTTTTGTTTCATGTCAAATTGTATGGTGAATTGAACCTTTAATGCCACAAGATTCAGACCAGAGATTCCAATACAAGTAGCAAACCTGAGTATTAATGCAAAGCCTGACGGCTTTATTTTCTTACTGTTATGTACAGTCTAGATTATCAACAGGAAATGAATAAATATAAAGTTTACAGAATCTAACTACTTTCCACATTTCAGGAAGTAAGGCTTACCTCCTTCTCTTTCTCTTTCAGATCTGTTTCAGTCTCTTTAACTCTCATGACAAACATTTGTCTCATCTCCTCCTCCTTCTTTTGCAGCTCACTCATGAATTCATTCCTCTTAGCTTCATAGGTCTCCTGCAGGCTGAACCCAAAACAATACATTTAAAATTACAGACATCAAACAGGTTAGTTTACCAGCTGTTAATTCAGATTTTTGTTTTCCTCTGCTGAATTGCGTGCGCGTCATTCTGAGGCATTGCCACGATAGGGAATGAAATGCTTTTCACTTCTGGCATTGAGTCTGCACCAAGCACATGCAAACCAGGTAAAACTTGGGCACAGGCAGTGCAATGCTCTCATTACATTACCCCAGTAGTGCATCTCAAAAGAACACCATCTAATTCAATTCATATTTCCTTTAACTAATCCTCTGTTCTTGTGAAGAAATTTCTAATTTGCACTAAGTTACAGAACTTCAGTAGGTCTATAAAGTGTCTCACCCCCACCAGATATAGCAAAACTGTATAGCCATAAGAAAAGGAGATTTCAGATCCCCTATTCCTGGATTGGATTGGAATAATGATCCCATAACAGAAAGGATCATATGTTAATCCTTTGTGCCCTTAAGCAGGTTCTGCCTCATCTTGGGGACAAATAAATTTCTTGGCCACTACCTTTTCGGTGGCTAAGAAAATGACAAGTGACAAAAAAAAAGTTACATGATCCAGCTTGGTGAAATCTAGCAATCATAATATTTAATGCACATACCCTAAGGCAAGACAGGAGGGTCAGGCCTTCATTAAGTTCTTCAGTAACAACTACTTTTTGGTTTTCCACATTTTTATAAAAGTGAAGACCAAATAAAGTTAGTTTGTCCACCTTCCCAGCCCACATACAAAACTGCAGCTCAAAAAGTACAGTAAGAAGTTTAACAACACCAGGTTAAAGTCCAACAGGTTTATTTGGTAGCAAAAGCCACACAAGCTTTCGGAGCTCTAAGCCCCTTCTTCAGGTGGCATTAAAGGTTCAATTCACCATCCATTCTTCACCTGAAGAAGGGGCTTAGAGCTCCGAAAGCTTGTGTGGCTTTTGCTACCAAATAAACCTGTTGGACTTTAACCTGGTGTTGTTAAACTTCTTACTGTGTTTACCCCAGTCCAACGCTGGCATCTCCGCTCAAAAAGTAGCCAGCTGACCGGTGTCCATATCAAAGTAGCTGCTGGGAGCTGCACAAGACAGTGGCACAGTGGTTAGCACTGCTATCTCACAGCACCAGGGACCCAGCCTGGGTCGATTCCTGGCTTGGGTCACTGTCTGTGTGGAGTTTGCACATTCTCCCAGTGTCTGCATGGGTTTCCTCTGGCTCGCTCCGGTTTCCTCCCACATTCTGAAAGATGTGCTGGTAGGGTGCAATGACCCGAACAAGCGCTGAAGTGTGGCGACTCGGGGATTTTCACAGTAACTTCATTGCATTAATGTAAGCCTTACTTGTGACTAATAAGTAAACTTTACTTTAAAAAGTCGGTCATGTTGGAGCTCCTTCCTTCCATATAGGGAAACACCCATAGTATGGCTGAGATTGCAGACATCTACTAATCTATCAGTACGATTGTAATGACTTTAATCAGGCCATTGAGATTGGCCCATTGGAATATGAACTCCCTGATTAACGAGTCAACTGATGGGCCAATTAGGGAGTCTTTTCCTTGTATCTAACCGGGAGTGTCAGTTCCACTGGCACTCCCGAAGGTTGACTGCTGACTGATAGCACTCTGTGTATTGCTGTTGGAATTATAAATAAAGGGATTTTGGTGAAGGGACTTCTGCCTCCGAAGACTTATTACAATGGTTCCACAGCACCGCCATGTTTGCAACTTCTCGACTTCAGTTAAGAGTCAAAAAGACAACAATCTCAGTATTTTTTGTTAAAATTGAGGCTTACGTTGCAAACAAATTATGAAAATTTAACATGCAATTTTTTTCCATGACAGGTTCCAAAGCTAAGTCCACCATGTTCTATGGTCTGGTTGATATTGGTCTGGAATTTGAGACCACCATTACTCATTGTTGTGGAAAGCATTAACATTATTGGTCACTGGTCTTCACTCACTCCCACCACATTGCAGCACTGCCATGCCTCTCTAGAAGAATGCAGTTTGTACAGTAGCAAACAGAACAATCCTACCAGTGTCTTGAAAGAATCAGAATAGTTTTACTCCACTAAGTAAACAGAATGCCATAAGATTAACGCAATATAAACTTGATATCATGCAAGAGTTATCATTTCAAGGGTTACATTAGCCTGCAGCATTAAGAAAGATTGAATTCTTCCAACAGGATTTAAAATTGAACAAAGAACTATTTTATGTATTTAGAGTTTCTTGCTGCTTTTGGTTTCAGACAGAAACATTTTATTTTCATATTAGGATGAAAGGAATGTGAGGCAATGGATAAGGTTATAAACATGACCCAGTAATTGCAACAATTCAAATTGCTTCAGCAAGTGGATCATGTAATGAAATCCCTTTTCTGTTCCAGGATAAAAGTAAAGTGACTTTGGATTATATTCCCTCACAAGAATTTGGATAGGTTGACACTCTGCCAAAGAACCAGTGATTTGACTAGAGGTAAACAGAAAGCAGTCTGTCTATAATCCATCTAGATTTTGAGAATGGAAATTAACTGTGTTTTACATTGAAGCGGCAACAATCAGTATTATTCTATTTTGTATGAATTTCCTGTTCATTTGTCATGACAAGAACTACTCTGAAGTTATACAGAATTCCTGTTGATCTCCATCTAATAAATATGCATTTTCCCAAATGCAAACCAATACCCTAAATGCCTGAACGAGGCTGCATTAATGATTTTTTTTCACCAATATTTATCCGAATTTTCCAACCTGAATGGTTTGCTATCGGGGTCTGTGTCTTTGAATCCCATCTCCTCCAGCTTGCATCGCCGATACAACTCATAGTGTCGGGTGTGCGTCTGTTCTCGGAGGTCTTCCATATTAACACGAATCAGCATTTCCCGCAGCTTTACAAAGTCACAATGACTTTCATTTTCAACTGTCAAAAGAACAAGTAACTGATGTATGAGCAGCTGTTTTAATTAGTGGTGCTTTTTTTTTTGCACTTGTCAAGGAAGTCAATGTTAAGAAATGAAACGTCGTACATATGCATATTAAACGCTCAGTGGATAGAATGACGTAAAGCGTGCAATCCTCCTTATAAGGGAAGAATGCCTCCAACTAAACTAGTGAAGCACTTTCATTCAATTCATCATTAAATATAATCCAAATACAAAACTCCTTTATTGTTAAATAATTATTGAGAAACGTATCACTTTTAAAATTTTTCTTTGGCCTTTTATGACAAGATTACATAACAGAAAAAGTAACACGGGCAACCTTCCCTTCAAATATCGAATAATAAGGTTGCATCACATAAATATACAGGCGACTAACTCAGACCGTAGCAACTGCAACAGCACACTAGTCCCCTTACAAGTGTAATTTGCTACCTCTGATTGAGGAAACCCATCTCTATCATCTACATCTTATGAAACAGGTCTTTATAGCAATTTGATAAAACCTTCACCTACCCTGAACAACACCCCATGGGTACTGTCGAGCCTTCACCAGTTTATTTCCCACCTTCACCTCTTCCATACTGCCAACAACTGCAAATGGAAGATGAGCCTGCGGCGGCGAGAGAAGGGGAAAAAAAAAAGGACATCTCTTAAATTATGCTCTGTGTTCTATTGGTATTGCATCAGAACAGATCATTCACTTTAAATAATTTACGTTGGGCTTGGTGATGTGGTTGACTACAATAGTAGTAAAACATCAGGGAGCACTTCAGACATGATCAATACAGGACAAGGTGCTAACTGTGATGGAGAAACCTATATGGTGCTGCAACTATGTTACAGAGCTATTTAAGGATATAGCTGTGCACCATTCTGCAACTCTGGGTGTAGGTAGAAACAGCTTCTCCAGATTTCTAAAGAGTGGTTTCTATTGTATAGGTGTGATATTTCCACTCCATGAACTGTCATTGTAGCACCTCTGAACAACACTGCAGATTAGCACTGGAAAATATCAAATTCTGTGTTGCACTCGAATGAAACTATGCTTAGATTAGCTCAAATTGATTAGCTCAAAGAAGACCTTTAGGGGCAACAGGAAGAGACTATTTAAAACTCCAAAGGCGAAAAGAAGGCACCTCAGCATGCTGAGCCATTATCAGGCCCCAGTAACTCCCATTTTACAGCCGGCAGAAGGAAACAGAAACCTGGGAATTACAACGTGCACCTGCAAGAAGTTCTGATACTTACATTCATTGTCGAGTTGATCTCTGCCACAGCATCGTCGTCTGTTGGAAACTGGTAGATCTGAACACCATTGCTGACCAGTTCACTCATTATCTTTATCTTAAATTTGTGTAATTCACTTTTAGAAATTGTGTCAGCTTTGGCTACAATAGGAATAATGTTTACCTAAAATTGTGAAAGAAAAATCTAGTTGAGAAAGGTCAACAACTTTCATTCAGCACGGCAAAACCCATAACTGAACGAATTTCGAGATCCAGTTTTTGCAATATCCCCCCCAACCCAGCTGGATTTCAGAGACTTCAACCAGATATATCTGTTCAACAGTTGCTAAAATGCAATTGTTTTCCACATTTGTTTGCAGCTCCAGATGTGGAGAGAATATAATTGTAACACTTGCAATAATTACTTTTAACAGCATCTAACACCCCTAATAAGACAACCCTTGAACAAGGAAAACAAATAGTGGTAGCAGCATTCAATAATGCCATTGCCAAACATAACACATTAATCTCTTTTATTACAGCATATTTCAGAATAGAACAGTGCTTTCAATCTTGTGATATTGAAAGAAAATCGACTGGGGTTATCCACCACTCGGGTTAACTTCACACTCTATTCCCGGCATTCAAGCGTACTTTGATAAACAGCAAATTGTTAATCAGAGCCCGAATGGCTTGATGGGGCATTTTTGCTGCAAATAATCTAACCACAGCAAAAGGAGAGGCATGATAAAGACAGAAATTGCTGGAAGAGCTCAAGTATCCATGGAGGGAGAAACAGTTCGAGTCTGTACGGTTTCCCTTCAGAGCAGGACGAGAGGCAGCTGTAGAAGTGAATTACAATGCAAAACACAAAATATGAAGAGGGAAAACAACAGCTCAGAAATCAAGCCCTTTCATTCCCACAAAGCCTGCGTAATAAACAATGTTGTGACTCTCCCAGTTTATTGGTGATTTAAAAGAAATAAAAAACTGAGGGTGGGAGAGGGGTGGAGGGGATTTCTCCTCAGCACAAAAAATATCAATCTGACAAGCAAATTGTTAAATGTGATTTCACCACACACACAAACACATTGTGAGATGACTGGCTCCTTGTTGATCAGACGGTAGCTTTGTGTTCCCAGCTCACCAGAGATGTGTCTCTGCTTTCACCGTGTGACACAGTGACGGAGGTATTAAGTTTACCATTTCCCCTTGAAGAAAGGGATGCTTGTCTACAGATTCAATTACTAGCATGTTTCCAAAGAGTTAGAAACTTGTCCAGAGATCGATTTATTTCGTTCCTTCATTCTTTGATTCACAAGTAAGTAACATGCCTGTAAATTGCAACAATTGCTTAAATTAAAATGAGCAAATTTAAGTTGGAAAGCGTCTTATAAAGCCAGTGTAACTTTACATTGCCTCAGGGTGTGCCAGTCATCAGTCGGTTTCTTTCAGGTGGGGGAAGAAAGGAAAAAGAAACCACGTCAGAAGGGTCACAATTTCAAGTGAAATAGATCCAGGTGTCTTTTAGAATTTTCTAGAGATTCATTGCATTGAAGACACAGTTATGAAGGCATCACAACAGGATTAAAAGTAACTTAGAACTTCAGGATTACAATTTACAACAATTAGAATTTATCTTGGAGCAGTTCACATAAACCCAATGTAACAATTGAATCTACCTCCACCACATTTTGAGTCAACACATTCCAGACCCTAATCACTCACTGAGTAACAGAGGGTGGAATTTTCCCTTCCCACGTGCCACGGGCGGGACACGGACCATGCAAAGGTCCATTGACCTTAGGCAGGATTTTCCGATCTTGGGGCGAGCTCAGCCAGAAAATCCTGCCCAAAGAGTTTGCATATGCCAACTTTGGTTCCTTTGCCAATCATACCATTAGGACCACTGGACGGTGCAATGTGAATGGACAGCTACAGTTGCCTGATTGTGTGGTATTCAGAGTGTCTCAGCAGTGAAATTGAATTCTCACCTTGGAGACGATGAGCATCTTCCCACTCATGCCAAGTTCACATTTTGCCTATTGCTTCAGATGGATCAATTTCATGAGATTTTAGGATAACCAATAAGCAAGGAATTTCAAAATGAACACCGCACCGGAAATAATTTAAAGTATTCAACGTTTGTGTGAATACAAACCTTTTACAGGAGAAAGGGAAAGTAAAAAAGGCATAAGCAGAAAGGGAAAAATATGGGTCTGCTTCAACTGGAGCAGCTTGTGAACTTCCCTGCCCTGATCCTGACAGATGTCAGAAATATAAACAAAGGCATGAGAATTAGTGTATTGGAATGAAGAGATTATTTTACATGAAATATGGTCGAGTACTTGGGTGGGGAGAAAGCCAAACAAAAACATGGTATTTATCTGTGATGCTCACTACCATAGAAGAATCATAACATCATAGAATGATACAGCAGAGATGGGAGCCATTCGGCCATCAAGTCCACGCTGGCTCTTTGGAAGTGATTCAGTTAGTCCTGCTCCCTTGCCCTTTCACTATCGTCCTGCAAGCTTTTTTCTTTAGATGCTTATCCAATTCCCTTTTGAAAACCACAATTGAATCTACTTCCACCACATCCTCAGTCAACACATTCCAGATCCTAACCACTCACTGAGTAACAACACGTTTGCGCATGCTGCCTTTGTTTCCTTTGCCAATCATACCATTATGAACACTGGACATTCAATGTCACTGACTTGCAAGGGGGAAAGACAGCTACAGTTGCCTGATTGTACGGTGTCCAGAGGGACTGTATAAAATGTTGTGCAACATTTGCAATACAAAAACATGATAAAGATAGGCACTATGCATAATGTCTATGTGCAATGCCGTAGATTATTCATATAACCATGTAAAATAAAAGTATCTATTACAATATACATTTTGTAATCTTCACTATTTAGAAGAAAAGCCGCACAGATTTCTGTGCGTCTTACAAAGTGATAACAAAAAATCATTACTTATGCATAACTGATCGTTGATACCTTGCTGTCCAGCTTTTTCATTGTGACTAAATCCAATGATTTGAGACAATGACCAGTGGGAGCAATGAAGTACAGACAGACGTGAACTCTTGTGTCATGAAAATCATGAAGTGAACGCTTGATCTTCAGCTCCTCCTGAAGGTAATTCTCAAACTGCGCATCAATGTAGTCAACGACAGGTTTATAGCTGTAGAATAAAAACAGAATGAACTCCTGGAAGTTCTGTTGTTCATAAATTTCAAGGTACCTCATGTGTTAGGATCTTTTAAAAAAAAACAAGATTCTTTCCAGTCCCTACATATCCACTGAAAGACTTACCTTGCACTACCCTATCAAAGCTAGACAATCCAGTTTTCATCATTCCAGAGATGAATATTTTACACTATATGGTCAACACTACAATTAAAATAATTTTCAGATAGTTACTCAGTGATATTAGTGATCAACTTTATGACATTTATCTCATTCATATTATGTAAGTTTTAAACATTACATTTTCTTAGTTGCAATAACTTAATTTATATTAGGTTATGTCATTTCAAGAAGAAATTAGATATTGCTCTTGGGGCTAAAGGGATCAAGGGATTGGTGTGGGGGGGGGGTGGTGTGGGAAGGTGGGATCAAGATACTGAACTTGATGATCAGCCATGCTCAAAATGAATTGCGGAGGAGGCTCGAAGGGCCAAACGGCCTACTCGTGCATATATTTTCTACGTTTCTATGTATATTCCTTCTCAGTTATTGTATTTTCAATATCATTCAAGTATGGCCAAGGATTTTCTGACACATTAGTAGTCTCCAGAGTCAAGTAGATATCTACTAGTTAACATGCAAAATAAAAAAGTCTTCTACTGAATTTACTACCCTCCAAGAGTGTCTGCTTCCATACCCAAAAAAACTTGAAGGTTTGTAGCCTGGGAGCACTAAAGAAATGGGAAGCTCAGTGTTGCAGATGCTCAAAGATGACCTCAGGGCAAGTACATTTAGAAGTCTTCCATTATCTTTCATTCTCACAAATTAAATTATTGGACCATCCCATAGATCACTGATTCTATTTGATGAAAAGCCAAGTCATACACACCAGGAAAGCCCCATGTTTGATCCCTATTTTGTACTGAGATAGCAAGTGCTGTGATCAGAGGCTCTATGTATGACTCAACATTCGATTTGAGCGGGAATAAAAGCAGCTAGGGTTCTTGTTCCAGATTGCAATCTAATGATCCTTGTTGGAAGTTTGCACATGTGAATTCTAGATGGGAATAAAATTAGATTGAGCTGGGATATATCCTGCGGTCATATAGTTAGTCAACACTTATGAATAAATCTCAATTGAGTAATGGCCATTTTGGCAAGGTGCTGGAGAACATATCACACAAAGAGTGCCTTGAGAAAGGGAACATTGGAGTTTAAAAATGTACGTTTTCGAAGGTGGTGGGGGGGAAGAAGGGGCTGTGGTTGTGCATGCCAGTTCAAGGAAATGGAACTCTTCATTTAGTGTTGCTGCTTGCATCTTGCAATTTACAAATACATGCTTGGCTCAGAGCAAAGCTCCACAACTCCTCCTCAGCCCTTAATACAGGGAAGTTAATTATTGCTTTTCCTACATTCTTGTGGTCAGCTTTGTATGATGGGCTCACTTGGCACTTGTACAAAAATGGCTATAGCCATTTTAGATAGGAATATATGTGATCTAAGAAAAGTGCAAATGGCAGATACTTCAAAGTTCAAGAGAGATGTTGAAGCGCTGGGTTGGGGGTGCGTGAAAGATGAGAAGAAGGAAAGATATCTGCGCTGAATGCAGAATGCCACCGAGAAAGACACAGGAGCAAACTTCGTAGCCAATAACCTGGTCAGCAGGTGCCGTGCAGTGTTTTGGAAAGGCGGTTTTCCAAAATAACTTAAAAACAGAACATGCAAGCTAACATAGGAGAAAAGAAAAAGGAAACATTCCCGATTAATTGTGTTCCATACTCGTTTCAAGATCTTACCTTTCCTCTTTATTAACTTGGTCACCAAATCCCACTGTATTAACAACAGTCAGTTTAAGATCTACATTGGTCTCCTTCAAAGTGTAACTTTGTGGCTTTAGACGAACACCTGGCTCATAGTGAGTAGCCTCCTCACTTTCAAACATTGTGTTGAACAGAGTGTTCATTAACGTCGATTTACCGATACCAGTTTCTCCTAAGGAAGCAAGAGAAGTAAGTTAAACATTTGAAAGTAATAATGTAGTGGGTAAGGTGGCATAATGGTTATGATACAGGGCTAGTAATCAGAAGGCCATTGGCCAATGATCAAGGGAAATGAGTTCAAATCCCACCACAGCAGCTTGGGGAATTTAAATTCAGTTAATTAAATAAAACTGGAATTTTAAAAAAAATCTGGTATCAGGGATGACCTGGAAACTACCAAATTCTTGTAAATATCCATTTGATTCATGCATTTGTTTTTAGGAAATGTCTTTACCCAATCAGGCCCATCGCTTCAAACCCACAGCAACATGGTTGAGTCTCAATTGTCCTCTGAAATGTCCTAGCAAGCCCCTGAGTTGTACCAAACTGCTAAGTATAATAATTGGACAGCAGATCAGAACTTGCTGTGTGATGAGATGGAATGAGGCGAGGTGAGGTTGGGTGAGGTGGGATGAGGTGGGGAAAAAAATGAGAGAAATAATGCAGACAAGAATCATATTTAATCACTCTGTAATGTGGCAGATATATCTACACAATGAACAACAGAGGACCACTTTATTATTCAAATCTTATACCAGTGACTAATGCTCTATAACTCGCTCAGCAAATTTATTACTCTGTTTATGCTTTTCTCTCACTTTCATATCTCAAATGATTATTTTTGGCAAGGGCAGACAAATGTTTTAGACAATGCAAACATGTGCTCAATTGACGAATTTATCACATCTCAGGTTTGTCCTTTGGTCTTTAGTTAGATTGCTAATCTAAGATGAAATAAAGATTGGGTACTCATATTGTTTTGAGTTTCCCGAGTTGAGGGATTGGGGGGGGGGGGGGGGGGGGAGGAGGAGGAGGAGGAGGAGGAGGAGGAGGAGGAGAAAGAGGTCAACAGGAAAATTAACCTTGGGTCCCCATTGCCAATTGCTACTTAACCATTTTTGTTTGAAAGTGCACATGTGCAGATATAATTGGGCTGTGTTATAACGGTTAATTGACTGCGGAAGGCACCAACAAGTATTTTACAATGCATGAAAATTAGCCATTGGAATTAAATACCACAAGTTACTTTTAGAAGGCATAGTGAGTGAAACTTTGAAAAGGGTGAAAAGTACAATTTAAATTTAAAACCTTGCATTATTTTAAAATCTCTACAGGCATTTCACAATCCCCTTGGATCAGATTACATCAGATTTGCCGCATATTCAACATTAATTCAAATTAAAGACACCTATCACAATTTAAATCTTTATGGATTAAAAACAGAACTGTCAGGGGTGACTTACAAAGAGTTGATCAGACTACACACATTTAAATACACATGGAACCAAGATAGAGATAATATATCAAAATTGCAAATGTCTGCGCCAGTATTTTGTACCACTTTTGATGACATCCACTGATGCTCTGTTCTAATCTCTCACATGCATACCCAGCAGCCCTCTAGGACTCATGTGATATGTGCAATTAAAGAGAGAAGTGAGTGACAGTAGAATATTTAACATTTAAGGGACTCACAGGTCATTTTACTTCTGGCCTTTCGCAATGGTTCATTAGAGAACAATAAGCAGGAATCCAAACTGATTCTTTTTTCTTCTACTTGACGAGTGTTCCCAGTTCAACTGTCATCCCACCCATGGCTACTCAGCTGGCAACAATTAACTCAGACCAAACCAGTACAACCTCCCAAAGGGCAGTAACCCAACAAATGATCCGCCATGCCACAATTTTAAAAATCAAAATAATCGATAATCATTTCAACTAGCTGACAGGCTTGCACCTAGTTACTGTACATCGTAGCCCATGCTAAGCTGATGGTTTTTATCCAATGGCAATACTTACCTACACAAAGAATGTTGAAACAGAAGCCTTGTGATACAGATTTGCTGACTAATTGATCGGGGAGGCTGTCGAAACCTACATGACCACCAAGGTTAAGGTTACGCTTCTCCACCTCCTGTAGCAAAGGGAGAAACATGATTTACATTATAGATTATGGAACAAATATTAGTGATATGCATCCATGCACAACAACGAGAGACTGTAGCACGCCATGCAAGACACAGCATCAGCACTTTATACCCACATAAACAGAAAGAGGTAGACATTGTCTTCTATATTCATCAATTGCCCTGGTAATTGAAGGTTAGACAATCCCAACTATGTTATTTACTCTTTATATTTCTCCCCTCCTTACTATACACCTCCTAGTACATTGCACCCAACTGCAGTGCTTAGCAACCTCCCAACTGAGAAAGTCTAGGATGAATACTAGCAGTGGCTGTAACTCAACTGGTGCCTTCTTGACCAAAAAAGTAATAATCAGTCATGCTCCTCCCCCTACCCCTTCCCTACTGATGGGACCAATGAAACAAAAAATAGGCAACTCTTATTTTGATTGCCACCTCATGACCTCTCTTAACTGTAATTAAATTTTAATTTCAATATTTAATTTGGAAGTGAATTCCTTCGCACATTCTGAAGCTCATCTCAATGATCATCAGTACAGCAAAAAACATGTGGTTGACTTAATTAAGTGACATCTGTGTAATTTCCAGATGTCACTTAATCAGATGGCTGGATTGACGCGCGTAGTGCCTGATTTTAAGACTGTGGTAGATTGGAGCGCTCATTACAAAATTCATCCTAATTCCACAGAAGTTGTTCACCAAGGTGAGGGGGAGAGAAACAAGTGCTGAACAATTAAACACAATGGTAACGATCATGTTAATCTGTAAATTGTCGCAGATCCATCATCTTTTGAATGTAAAAGTGATGACAAAGGCTTATTAAATTATGAAAAGCAATAGGGTGAATTAACCCCAGAAGTCAAAATTTATTCTAACAAATCCTGTATTCCAATCATACATCATCTAATAGAGGGTGATTTACAGTCCATCATCATATTGTTTTAATAAAGTGATTCTAGCGAGTTTTACATTAGATTTTACAGCACTGTACACGCTGTCACCCAACTCAAAGAAAGAAGAAAATTACAGCACAGGAACAGGCCCTTCGGCCCTCCAAGCCTGCACCGACTATGCTGCCCGACTGAACTAAAACCCCCTACCCTTTCAGGGAACCATATCCCTCTATTCCCATCCTATTCATGTATTTGTCCAGACGCCCCTTAAAGCTCCCTGAAGATAATTTAATTGAAGCATAACCAACACTCAATACTTGTTTTATTTTTAGTTGCTTACACTATCGTTGTGACCAGTAGACCAACCCAATTACCTAGATTCATCCCTTTGCTTACAAAAACATAGCATTAACACGGTAAGTATTGACATCCTACTGTATCAGCTACAGTACATTTCAACACAATACTGCAGGCCTTTGCATCACTGATTAGTGCACTGGTAACGCTGAAAATAGGTCAATATTTCCATTTTTAAGTATTTTAAAAGATTCAGAAAGATAATTTGAATTGGAGAATTGATGGCATCTCTGGAGAAACTGGATTAATTTAAGTTGTAAACTTCCAATCAAAACTAAAGTAGGTAGCATACACTTGGATTATATTACATGTGAAGCACAAGTAGGCAGTCCACCAGGGATCAACTGAAATTGCTGCTGACATTAGTTACTGCTAGTGCTTTCTGCATGCTGCAGGAACATATGGTATGGGATGAAAACAACACATTAATACATGCTTGCGGCCCACACCTATTAAATGAGTTTAATATGCTATAATCTGTGAAATGCAGAGTCAAAGATGTCAAGCTCCTTTGACAGCAGCCTGGATAATGTGTAATTTCCAGATGTCACAGATTATACAAACAGGCTATGAGAACCATCCAGAATATCTTTTGGGTTTGACTGACCATTGTATCCAGGGTGATGACATTGTTAAGGTGTCGAGAGGAGGGGGTGTTTCTGGGTTTTTACTGGTCCCTTTGACAAACAGCTTTGTGGTTAGGAGTCTGCTAATTGGAGCAGAGAGCAGGAAGCAATATAATTCAGGTCAAAGTCAGAACTAATGGGTTTTGCAAAGACTCAGAGGTAACAGTCCATGACATAGGTGAATGGCTTGTGCTTCAAGGATAAATTTTAGCTTAGGAATTATGAAATTAGCGTTTGTTGTTTTAACAGAAAGTAATTCAGATGTTTGTGTCTTTTATAAAAATACTATTCGTACTAAACATTGTGAACTAATTGATATACTAAATAAACTGGTCTTTTGGTTTATAGTCTGGTGGAGTGTATACCCTTCAGCCTAAAGCAAGTGAACATTGAATGCAGTTATGTGGGCGCTAGGTTTGACCTCTGAGTTTTATGACGTTTAGCTAGGTACTGTTTCAGGTAAAGGCACACTCTGAATCACAAGGAAGCTGAGGTCAACATACAGCAATAAGCTGTGATACTGTTTATAATCACAGTGCTGCCGCCAGCTTAAATGATTTACCAAACATTTTAAATTATTCATTTCCTGTTGGCAGTTAGGCAGATTTATATTTAATGTTTTAAGAGATCACACAGCATGCTCAGGGTTAAAAGCTAAAGGGGAATGGCTATCAGGCAGATTCACCTATTGGATGGTGTGCGCTTCTTTTGGGTTAACCAAATAGTCTAAATCAACAAATTGGAGGGAGAAATTAAAAGACAGATCCTGGAAGGGATCTTGCATCAAAGTAAACAGAATCTCAAAGGGAACTTAAAACACCAATGCGTGATTAAAGAGAGTCGGCAGAACACCCGAGTCCCCACGGTGTCCATCGGGCACGCAAGGCCTAGATCATGCCAGTGGACATCATGTGCTCCCTTTGCAGTAACCCTCAGCAGCAAACATAGTCGCGGAAGAGGGGCAGACAGTGGGGATGGACAACCCCCTCAACCACCCGCTGCTTAGACCTATTTATGGCCAGCTTGGCCAGTCTAAGATGGTTTGTAGATCTAATGTGTGCAGCACAAATCAACTCCACTCTGTACGGGGAGAAGGAGGTTGCAAGGAGTGGAAAGTATGGGTAGGTGCAAACCTGAAAGAGACCAGAATTCAACAGAAATCTAAGTAGAGATAGGCAGAAATCTGATCAACAATGGGCGTATCAGAAACCCAACATTCGCCGTTCACAGATCCACAACATAATTGTGAAGATAAGTACACAAAACGAATACTGACTCTGTTTCGATTTGGGTAGGTGTCACCAGCAAAGCCTCTGCTTTTAAAATTGAATGTTGTTGCCCCAGGCCTGGTGATAATTGTAACAGAGCCCTGTGTGTAATCTAAACAATGATTGCTTCAATATTAAGTAAAATATTACAAAAGCCTCTACAGCCTGGCACAATCAGACTCAGAAAAACAACCCTCTCGAGCTAATCATAAATAAACAGGAGAACAAAGTGGAACAGTTCTAATGGGAGGAAAGTCTCTTAGTTCCCAACTTGAACCTGGCTCACTAAACTTTGCTAGTTGAGAAAGAAGCAAGCCATGGATCACAGACCAAGAAAGCCTGGTCACCCTGTAGTAGCAGCTCTGCCTAAAACATGTTTGCTGTGCTGATATATATCCTTCAATAGCTCACACAAACAGAAAATGCTGGGAAATCTCAGCAGGTCTGGCAGCATCCGTGGAGAAGAGAACAGAGCAAACATTTTGAACCTGGATGACTCTTCATCCGGACTTGAAACGTTGGCTCTATTCTCTCTCCCCACAGATGCTGTCAGGCCTGCTTAGATTTTCCAACATTTTCTGTTTTTGTTTCAGATTCCAGCATCTGCAGTAATTTGCTTTTTATTTTCAACAGCTCACTCTTGTTTATTGATTCACTGGATTCAAGCAATTGGGATTCATGGGATGCCGAAAATTTAGTTGAAGGACTTTGAAGGGGTAAACTTGTCTCTCATAAAAAATTTGCTACATCCCACCATTTGGCCCATTGTGTCCATGCCAGCCGTAAAAGAGCTATCCAGCCAGCCAAATACGCTTTCCAGCTCTTGGTCCATTGCCCAGTAGGTTAAGGAATTTCAAGTACATATCCAGGTATTTTTAAAACATGACGAGGGTTTCTGCCTCCACCATAACTTCAGGCAGACAGATCCCAAACATCCTCTGGGTGAAAAGATTCTCAATTTCCTTCTAATCATTTGGTTTGTTACTTTAAGTCTATACCCCCCCATGATAGTGACCTTTGTTGAGGGAGCTCGCTATTGGAACAGATTTTTAAAACCTGTATCCAGATACAAGTTCATACATTAAGTTGCAGGTATTATTAACCAAATGCAGGTATTAAACTAAGGTTTAAGAAATTGAGTTATGGAAAGAGGCAGGAACAGAAGATATATTTAGAAATAAATCTCCATATAACTTTATGCCATGTACAGGGAGTTGATCACATGATTTTATTTTGACAAATCTGTTGCAAAAAGGCAATAATTGTCACCTAATTTAAAATATCTAATTTTTCCCAACTGGATTTCAAGGTATATCAAATCTTACACAACCACATTTGTTTACCATGTCCATATTGAAGTCTCAGAGAACAAGTACACCATTTTAATCCTTGGATACATACAAACATTGCAGTGGGATGGAGGGGGGGTGAGTTCTAAAGAACATCTAGGCAGATCTAGGGCTTGAAATGAACATTGCTCCATTCAACTGAGGCCAACATATTACACAGAATCCCTACAGTGCAGAAAGAGGCCATTCGGGCCATCGAGTCTGCACCAACTCTCCGAAAGAACATCTTCCCCCAGCCCAATCGCCATAACCCCGCGCATTTACCATGATTAATCTATCTAACCTACACATCTTTGGACACTAAAGGGGCAATTTAGCATGGCCAATCCACCTAACCTGCACATCTTTGGGAGAAAACTGGAGCACCCAGAGGAAACCCACGCAGACACGGGGAGAACGTGCAAACTCCACACAGATAGACAGTCACCCAAGGCTGGAATCGTACCTGGGCCTCTGGCATTGTGAGACAGCAATGCTAACCATAATGTCCATATTTGGTAACAGCTTCTGGTCAAAGGGAATGCAAACTGCTTGACAGAATACCCAAGTCATTCTGTCATCAGTTCATGATCACAGTTCTGTACACCCGCACGCCACAGGAAACATTTTGTTCAAACTCTTCAGCAGAGCAAGCACAAATCAAGCAGTCATACATAGCATCTTATATTAAAATGTCTTGAGGTATTTGGATGGCCCATGTATTTTTATACGGGAAAGTTGGGTGTAGTTTGATTGTAGGCGATTGTGTTTTTTGTTAGTTATACGTCCCCAAGATCATTCTGGAATACCTTTTGAAGAAACAATTTTCTTCCAAAGGTAAAACACAAAGATCGTTTAAACTGATAACAGTCATCTGTTTATGCTACACTTGAAGCCTTAAACCAAAAAAGTCAATTTATTTTGACTCAAAACAAGCCTCACTTGATTTGCATTAGCCCCAAGGAAATACTGCTTTGCACAAAAGCAAACTGCTAACCACAACATCCGAGGAACTGTTGCAGACAACAATATGCCAGAGCTTTCAGCAAAGGACTGGTTTCATTCTGTGCCAAGGCTGTGCTAAGAATAAATGGTGCATGTGTCTGTATGTCTCTGTGTCTGTCAGAGAGAAACACCTCCCCTAAGCTGTAACAGGATCCGACTGGGGCAATACTAATTATGAATCAGCTTACCAATGCATAAATGAACTCAAATTCATTGGAAAAGCCTAGAATATAAAATTAATATGTATTTCTATTTTGAACATGGAAAGCAGTGTTTGGGAGGTGCAATATCCGAGTCCAAATTGATCTCAGCTCCTTCTGCTAGAAACACGCAATTTTTCCCATCACCACACCCCTTTCTATTTTAGTTACCCTCTTTGTTATATCCCAAATACTCCTCCTGGCAAACATACAAAGCAATAAACATGATCCCCAGAACTCTTAACATATCTGCTCCACACCCAGATGCTCAGTTACGATTATTTATTGACATCTTTGTGCAGAGCATCCCTACACTCACTCAATTTAATCATTCCTCCCCCAATTGTCCCATGTTGCTGCAAGATAAGGAAATCACACACCATGAATCAGTGTCCTACTACAATCCGTGTGCTGCCAGGCATCAATTAAGTACTTGAAGGTTTCTGTGAAGAGCCAGTGATCGAACGGGAGTTCCTAACTTTTAGTTACATTAAATCAGCTTTCATTTTGTTTCATTCAACAGTTAACTTTAATGTTGGGTCGATAATGGGAAGGAATGATGCATCAAAATAAATTCTAAGCTGTTTTTGTGCACCATAAAAATGTCCTAGTGCTCCATGTTCCATCAACTACAGTAAAGGCTTGTGTTATGGAAGATCTGACACTGTGGTGCAAAGGAAATTCATTGTAGCCTGTGCAATTATATAACTGGCAGCAATAAAGCTGGGATTACAGGCTGTGGGTAGTTTGAACTAAACATAGCACACAAGGCCAGTGAGGGAACTGGATTCAACATTAGTTGCCTGGTTGATCTTTTTCACCTTCAGGATCAAGAGTAGCAATGCAAAAGCCCTAATTGACAGTCTTCATTTTCAGCTATTCTTCGCTGTACCAGTGACCTCGAAAAGAGGGGGGGGGGGGGGGGGGAAAGAAAATCCCCTTTCCTTCGATGAAAGTAAGGGTGACCATTATTTAGCACAGTATTTGTATTTGCACCACTGTAACATCATTCATTGTAGTATGGGTGGACGCAGCTGGTCTCTTAATCCTTGGAACACACAGAATGAATCTTGAGACGGTGACTCTCCCAGACAGAATGACAAGGGCTCAATGGGGTCTTTTTTCATTACATCAGCATCGGACCACAGGAAGCCTGTACCCAGGTGTTGAATCTTTTTCCAATTTCCTTCCAAGGCAGTTCAATTATCCCAACTAGCAACAATTTAGCTTAATTCTAGATAGTTCATCATGGTGCTGAACTCATCCTAATAATTTAACCCAACTGGACGACTGCTGAACCCTGAAAATAATATATATGAAGTTAGTGCTACTTTTATGCTGCAACTTGAGAGGATCCATCCGCGATACAGTTTTATTAACGAGGATGTGAAAAGTCTGTTGGGTTGGCCTATAATCCTAAACATCATAAACGGAGACTTTTACTTTTCTTTGGCCCCCTATTATCTTGCTTCATGGTTTTGAACTGTTACATGGAGGTGATCCGGGAGTAAACATTTTAGGTAACACTCCCTCCCTTGCTGTAATATTCCAGAGCCCACAGGTCCAATTTATGTTGTCGGTGGACAGACACAACACAAAGAGCTCAGAATTAAAATTCCTGATTCTCTTTTGCCTCTCATTTAGAATATAGGTAGCTATTCTTTTGGAACATTTAAATATATCAGAGACATAGGACAACTTCACCTCACCAGTAAATTACTTCAGAACATCCCAAACATCAGAGAATAAAATTAAAAATACGAATTCCAGTTTCATCCCTGCTAACCAAGTTGAAAGGGACAGCACATTTTCCTGACTTGTCAGTGAATCTCAAAGAGGCAGGTTTTATGCAGTGTTTTAGGGAGGAAGGTGAGGGCGAGAGTTGGGATGCTGTGGGGAGGGTATTCTGAAGCTTGGGGCTTCAGCAACTGAAGGCAAGGCCACTAATGGTGTGGGGCGGCACGGCTGCACAATGGTTAGCACTGCTGCCTCACAGCGCCAGGGATCCGGGTTCAATTCTGGCCTCGGATCACTGTGCAGAGTTTGCACATTCTTCCCGCGTCCGTGGGTTCTCTTTGAATGCTCTGGTTTCCTTCCACACTCCAAAAGATGTGCGCATTAGGTTGATTGGCCATACTAAATTGACCATTAGTGTCAGGGAGGATTAGCAAGTTAAATACATAGGGTTACAGGGATAGTGCCAGGGTGGGATTGTTGTCGGTGCAGATTCGATGGGCCGAATGGCCTCCTTCTGCACTGTAGGAATTCTATGCTATTCTAATTGTCGATTATTTAGTTGCTCCTCTCATTCCTCTTTGAACTTTAGCTATATGCCTCAAAGTAAAGGTTTGCTGCTGACAGTAATTGTGCAGCATCATTCGCCACTGAATTTTAGCGAGGAAGAGGAAACTGTGGGTTATACTAATCTTTCCAATGTGAGCAGCACAGTTAGAGGAAGGCATTGGTTACAAAATATTTTTTCCCCATTTTGGAATAAAGCATAAAAACCCAACTATGGTGGACTATGTGGAGGACCTAAAATGTGGCAAAGCAGAATGGGAAAATAATTTCCTTAAAATTAAAGTCACCATTATTCCATGAGGCGTATCGCTGCAAGATATTAAGGGAAACTGATAGGGTAGACAGGGAGGAGATGGCTGTTACCTCAATTGATGAGTTGGCTAGAGTGTAGTGCAGAACAACATCAGTGTGGGTTCAATCTCCAAACTGGCTGATGTAGTTCTTGGGACTGACCCGCCTCACCTTGCACTATAGTGTTATGGACAGAAGGGGGTTTAATTTAAACAGGCCTGATTTATTCGCTCACCTCCCAGAGTGGCTCAGAGATTAGCATTGTTGCCTCACAGTGCTAGGGACCCAGGTTTAATTCCGGCCTTGGGTGACTGTGTGGAGTTTGCATGTTCTCCTGGTGTCTGCATGGGTTCCTTCGGGTGCTCTTGTTTCCTTCTACACTCCAAAAGATGTGCAGGTTAGGTTGATTGGCCATGCTAAATTGCCCCTTGATGTCTGGGGGCGGGATTAGCAGGGTAAATACGTGGGGTTTTGGGGATAGGGCCTGGGTGGGATTGTTAACAGTGCAGGCTCAATGGGCAAAATGGCCTCTTTCTATACTGTAGGGATTCTATGATTTGTAAACAGAAAGGTGTTTTGGTTTTGATTTCCCCCTGGTTTTGGTGTAATCCATAGAGTTATTGAGGTTTACAGCATGGAAACAGGCCCTTCGGCCCAACTTGTCCATGCCACCCCTTTTTTAAACCCTAAGCTAGTCCCAATTGCCCGCGTTTGGCTCATATCCCTCTATAACCATCTTACCCATGTAACTGTCTTAACGCTTTTTAAGAGCCAAAATTGTACCCACCTCTACTACTACCTCTGGCAGCTTGTTCCAGACACTCACCACCCTCTGTGTGAAAAAATTGCCCCTCTGGGCCCTTTTGCATTTCTACGCTCTCACCTTAAACCTATGCCCTCTTGTTTTAGACTCCCCTACCTTTGGGGAAAGATATTGACTATCTAGCTGATCTATGCCCCTCATTATTTTATAGACTTCTATAAGATCACCCCTTAGCCTCCTGCGTTCCAGAGAAAAAAGTCCCAGTCTATCCAGCCTCTCCTTATAATGCAAACCATCAAGTCCCGGTAGCATCCTAGTAAAACTTTTCTGCACTCTTTCTAGTTTAATAATATCCTTTCTATAATAGGGTGACCAGAATTGCACGCAGTATTCCAATGTTTTGTGCAACTTCAACAAGACGTCCCAACTCCTGTATTCAATGTTCTGACCAATGAAACCAAGCATGCCGAATGCCTTCTTCACCACTCTGTCCACCTGTGACTCCACTTTCAAGGAGCTAAGAACCTGTACCCCTAGATCTCTTTGTTCTATAACTCTTCCCAATGCCCTACCATTAACTGAGTAAGTCCTGCCCTGGTTCAATTGACCAAAAAAATGCATTACCTCGCATTTATCTAAATTCAACTCCATCTGCCATTCGTCAACCCACTGGCCCAATTGATCAATATCCCATTGCAATCCTAGATAACCTTCTTCACTGTCCACTATGCCACCAATCTTGGTGTCTTCTGCAAACTTACTAACCATGCCTCCTAAATTCTCATCCAAATCATTAATATAAATGACAAATAACAGTGGACCCAGCACCGATCCCTGAGGCACACCACTGGACACAGGCGTCTTGTTTGAAAAACAACTCTCTACAACCACCCTCTGGCTTCTGTCATCAAGCCAATTTTGTATCCATTTGGTTACCTCACCCTGGATCCCATGAGATTTAACCTTATGCAACAACTTACCATGTGGTACCTTGTCAAAGGCCTTGCTAAAGTCCATGTAGAAAACATTAACTGCACTGCCCTCATCTACCTTCTTGGTTACCCCTTCAAAAAACTCAATCAAATTTGAGAGACATGATTTTCCACTGTCCCTAATCAGTCCATGTGTCTCTAAATGCCTATAGATCTCTCAAAATACCTTCTAACAACTTACCCACTACAGAGTGAATCCAAGTTCTATTAATAACCACACAGAAAACTCGAGATAGAGTAAACTTAGTGGCTTATTCTCACACACTCAAAATGTAGGAGTGTCGCTGCATAGTCCCCTGTGCATTTCTATAATACATGAGGAATAGAAGAAAAACTATTTATAGGGCGAAGGCCACAGAGTACGGAATTATTGTTTCACACGAGTCCAAAATCAAAGTCCAAGGGTGCATTCCTTCAGAGGTCAGCAGGTATAACTGATGCTGGATAATAGGCTTTTCCAGTGGAGGTGACTTCCACAATGACATAGGCAGGTGGAGAGATTAATTAGTCTTGTAGGTAATGGTATAGAAGTTCAGAAGTTCCGCTCGAAAAAAAATGTCAATGGGGCCAGGCATTCAAACCTTTTTCTGTGTTGCTGTTTAGTAGATGGCAGATTGATTTACAGTACAGCAAGACAGTAAAACTGGTTTTCCCAGCCCGCGGAGTCATGTCATATAATTCCCATCTTTCCACTTTAGTTTTGACAAAGTGGGTGCATTCCTTTGTCTGGGTTCCTGAGATGGTTAGTGTTCCAAACATTAAGAAGTTGAAAGGATGGTTGCAGGGTCCTTTGTCCTAGCAGACAACTCGACTCCAGGTGGCCAGGCTCCATTATGTAATGGAGATGACCTGTGTGTAATTCCCTTCGAATTTGGACTCTGCAGATCACACAAGTCATAAGCATCGCTTCAGCGATAGCGAGGTGCAAGTCTCTGTGAAAATGCCCCGATAACTTCTTTATTTTGAGGCACAATCAGTACATTTAAAAAGGACATTGTCCAGGTCTAAAATGTATACATGTGCACATGGACACACATGAGTACACACGCTGTGGGTATCCTACATCTGCCTCCATCCCGCTGATAGTCACCAGTGGATGTCTCATAATTTCTTGTAGTATTGCCTTTTAGCCAGTTTCTGCGTTGGCTTGTCATGAGGCAGCTTTTAATAGAAGACACTCCCGTCATCCTCTGCCCAACATTATCTATCTCAGATAACTGCCAGCTGGATACTGCATGTTTATCATTCCACAACATGGGGAACAGTTCAGAAGGTTCCCACTTCCTCAGATTTATTCTTGAATCTATTTTCAAGCATTTTGTCTGGGAAGATGCATACGCTTGGGGAAAAAAAAGTTTTAAAAAGGCATTTATCTGACATTGATCATTGCTGATTTGAATGCAATAACATTGATCTTTGCATCATGATCAGGGCACTGGTTAAGCAAGTGTCTGTTAACAAACAGAGACACAAACCTTTACCTGTCAGTCTTTGCGCACAGGTGGCTTGATAATGAACTTCAGAACTAGTGACATGTCGCGGTGTGAAAAAATTCTCATCAGTCCCACTCATTAACAATTCCATTTCAGCATCACTTAACATTCAGAGCTGACGTGACAGGTCTTTAAAAGAGGCAGGTGGGGAAGATTAAAAACTATTATGCCTCCTGCCCGTCAGTTGAAATGTTTTCTAACCATATTTTGGGAGGGATGACAAATCAAGCACTTAAATTGAAATTAACTGTACATTTTCCCACAAGGTAGCTAAGCAAAACGTACAGTCATTCCAACAACATGAGCCAGCAATGCAGCTTCAATATAAAGACATTTCCTCGGCATCAGAGAAAGGCTCTGCTGAGCAACTGAAGTCACAGTAGCTACTCCAACAATTGCATGAATGAAAACTTGCACACGCATAATTGTTTGGCCACATTGAATTTAAGCAAACACATTGCATTCCAGAGTTTGGGCCACAGTGAGGAACTACTTCGATAGGAATCAATTCACAAAAGTAATACATGTTCCTTACGAAAGAGATTTTAGTTTTAGGGCATCATTAATTTAAGTGCCATCAATTTATCCCACCTAATCTGCAATACAATTACACCACTAATTGGGGCAGATGCAGGGCTGGTAATTACTTAGCTAATATTGACATCAATCATTTAGGGTCATCAATTTAATTTAAAATTAAAAGCACTTTCAACTAGTTTAATTCTCTTCCAGTTCACAAGCATGGGCTCCTGGGCCTGGCCAAGCTTGCCATAAACAGGTCCAGGCAGCGGATGGCCGAGTGGGCCATCCAACCTGACTGTCTGCCCCTTTATTGCGACTACATTCACAACCGGGTGTCCCTGGGCACCATCGAGGCCTTCCATGCTCGTTGGGCACCCCATTAACTAGAGTGCCCTATCAACCCCTTTAATCACCTTTTGGTTTAGTGTTTCAAGTTTTATTTCTACTTTATTTTTGTTTTGTCCTCACTTTGTCCCTCAGTTTGTTTAATTTGGTTTGCCAGAAAGAATGGCCCCAAAATGACAGGTGACTGGAAGCTTAATTCTCCACCATGTTTCCTTATTGCCCTAGGCGAGATGTGTTCCAATGAAACTCAATGCATGCTCGAGGAACAGCATCCTGTATTTGGACTGGCCACTTTTACAGCCTTGCGAACTTGACATTCAGTTTAACAATTTTGGACCATAACGTTTATCCCCATTTTGTTTCATGTTTCTTTGCTGGTTTGGTTTTGTCTTTTTTTTCTGATTTCCTTTACTTCCCATTCAGAGAGCAGCTATCCTGTCATTCATACCTCCTCTAGAAGTATCTCTTCTTTCTTTACTCATCCCATTTGGCCTTGCATTAGGAAACCTTTTGCCTTTAATCTCTCCTCCCCTTCTTCTTCCCACCCTCCATTTCATTTGCTTAGTTATGAGGAGAGATTGAGTAAACTGGGGTTGTTCTCCCTGGAAAGACGGAGGATGAGGGGAGACTTAATAGGAGGTGTATAAAATTATGAAAGGCATAGATAGGGTGAACGGTGGGAAGCTTTTCCCCAGGTCGGTGGTGACGTTCACGAGGGGTCATAGGTTCAAGGTGAAGGGGGGGAGGTTTAACACAGATATCAGAAGGACATATTTTATACAGAGGGTGGTGGGGGCCTAGAATGCGCTGCCAGGCAAGGTGGTGGAGGCGGACACACTGGGAACGTTTAAGACTTATCTAGATAGCCATATGAACGGAGTGGGAATGGAGGGATACAAAAGAATGGTCTAGTTTGGACCAGGGAGCGGCACGGGCTTGGAGGGCCGAAGGGCCTGTTCCTGTGCTGTATTGTTCTTTGTTAAACCCTATTACTTTTCTAACTTCTCCCAGTTCCAATGAAAAGGTCACAAACATGAAATATTAACTCGATTTCTCACGGTTTCTCGCTGACAGATTCTGCCAAACCTGCTGAGTACTTCCAGAACTTTGTTTTTTTTATCTTAGTTATCTCCCACTTAGTGTATACAGTGAAAAGTATTGTTTCTTGCTTGCTATACAGACAATGCATACCGTACATAGGGAAGAAAAGGAGATAGTGCAGCATGTAGTGTTAATCATAGCTAGGGTGTAGAGAAAGGTCAAGTTAATGCGAGGCAAGTCCATTCAAAAGTCTGATGGCAGCAGGGAAGAAACTGTTTTTGAGTTGGTTGGTACATGATCTCAGACTTCAGTATCTTTTTCCCGATGGAAGAAGGTGGAAGAAAGTACGTCCGGGGTGCGTGGGATCCTTGATTATGCTGGATGCTTTTCCGAGCAGGAAGTGTAGACAGTGTCAATGGATGGGAGGCTGGTTTGACCCTTTGTAGTTTCTTGCGGTCTTGGGAGAGCAGGAGTCTTACCAAGCTGTGATACTACTGGCAAAAATGCTTTCTATGGTGCATCTTTAGCAGTTGGAAAGAGTTGTAGCGGACATACCAAATTTCCTTAGTCTCCTGAGAAAATAACCCATGGTTGGTGGGCTTTAGTTATAGCGCCCGCATGGAGGGACCAGGACAGGTTGGATCTGGACACCTAAAAACTTGAAGCTCTCAACCATCGATACTTTGTCTCCATTGATGTAGACAGGGGCATGCCCTCCACTACACTTCCTGAAGTCAATGACTATCTCCTTCATTTTGTTGACATTGAGGGAGAGATTATTGTCGTTGCACCAGTTTACCAGATGCTCTATCTCTTTCCTGTAATGTGTCTTGTCATTGTTTGAGATCTGACCCACGATAGGGTCATCTGCAAACTTGAAAATCGAGTTGGAGGAGAATTTGGCCAGTCAAGGGTGTATAAGGAGTATAGAAAGGGGCTGAGGACACAGCCTTGCGGAGCACCAGTGTTGAGGATGATCGTGGAGAAGGTGTTGTTGCCTATCCTTACTGACTGCAGTGTGTGGGTTAGCAAGTCTAGGATCCAGCTGCAGAGGGAGGAACCGAGGGAGGCCACGAAGTTTGGAGATGAGTCTCGTAGGAATAATGGTGTTAAAGGCTGCGCTGTAGGCTTGAGTGTTGGGCCAGGGAGATGGCTTCTGCTGTGGACCTGTTGCGGTGATAGGCGAACTGTGATGGATCCAGGCAGTCTGGTCGGCAAGAATTGATTGGTGCTATGCCTAACCTTTCAAAGCACTTCATAATGATGGATGTCAGAGTCACTGGACGATAGTCATTAAGGTACGTTGTTTGGCGTTTCTTTGGTTCTGAAATGATGGTCATTTTCTTGAAGCAAATAGGGACCTTACATTGGTGCAAAGAGAGGTTGAAGGCGTCTGCTAATACCTACACCAACTGATCCGCGCAGGATCTGAGTGCTTGTCGTGGTACGTCATCTGGGTCAGTTGCTTTCCATGGGTTAACTTTCGAGAAGGCTGCTCTGATGTCGGTGATGGTAACCTTGGATGCAGGTTCGTCCAAGACTTCCGGGATGGAGGGCGTGCTCTCACTGCCTCTTGCTTAAAACAGGCATAGAATGCGTTGAGCTCACCGGGGAGGGGTGCATTGAAGCCGGTGATTTTACCTGCCTTCATCTTGTAGCCTGTTATATCTTGCAGACCTTGCCATGCAGAAAATGGCCATTATTCTTTCTCAATTTCACCTTTAAATTGGACTTTTGTGGTAGAATGTATAAACCCAGTTGTTGCTAAAGAGGAATTTTGGGGCCCTGACTCCATACTTTTGTGGGAGTATGGTGGCATTGGTTTCCTTGTTGTGGAGTTATTGTAAATAGCGTGCAGCCAACAGGAGGAGATCTGTACCTCTCCAATTAGTCACATTTCTTTACAAGCTCTGTAAAAATGTGGTAATGACAGAGATTTTACCCAATTAGCAGACTAACCATAATCCATTTGAGGTTTTAAGATAATTACGTGTTGGGACTGACTCTCTCTCTCTCTCTACCCTAGTTTAAGGTAAACTGGAACATTGAAGTCAGTCCAGTGATCTTCTACAAGTTCTTTGCCACTCTCAACCCCCGTGGCCTGGTTGCCATTGGGGGTGTGGCTCAGGTCAGATTGAATCGAAATCCACGTGCCAGGTCTAACACTTGAACACAAAGGCTGAGGGGATGTTCCCGTTATTGCAGACTTTCCTAGCGCAATCTTCCCAAAAAAATGGCAGTGTTGATTCCAGTGAGAAAACTGGCGTGTTTCTCTCCAGATAAACCGGTCGGCTTTCTCTCCAGATTTTACTACACTGCCAAAAAAAATCAAGTGTGTGTCTTTCATGCCGTTGTTCAGAGGTAGGGCCTCAACACGCTGGCAAAGCCCAGCTGCTCAGAGATCAGGGAGCCATCTTTAAAGGGCATTGCCAGCATCCTCTCCTCCGTCCTCCCAGCCACCAACACATCTAAGTGAATCCCCCCCCACTCCCATTAAGCTCCCACTGGAGCCCGCCCCTTGGCACAGGTTGGCATTGACAAGTTGGCATGGTGCAGTACCGGGGGCATTGCCAGGCCACTGCCTGGCATGTCCCTTTCCCCCAGGGGATATACTTACCTTTACGACTCCTAGGAAGGCCCCCACGACAGGTTCATGTCTACGCCATGACAGCTACTGAATATCTGGTAAGGGTAGGGGAGAGGAGTTCCGGACAGAGTGCTCGCTAATGGCATACCAATGTATTAAAATGGGCTTTCTGCGGTCCTGCGGCATGTTTCACGCCACTCCACCGGCAAGGGGCTGGTAAGATCGGAACTCAAACTCACTAGTGCAAATTGCACTCGCTGGATTTTGAGCACATGCCGTCATTCCCACAGATGGAGAGTGCGGCTTGAAATCGCTCCCAGTATTTCAGAGACTTTGAACAGGAACATAGAGAGAGAGAAGTAACAATAGTTGCTGCAGTCCACAGAGAGAAAAGACTGTTTTTTCTTATTAGTTACCATGGAGAAAGTTTGACAATTGATTAGAATGTGCAGCAATTTAAGAACACAGGAAGGTTTGCCCCCAGCGGGGCCAGGAGGAAAAATCACTTTGGTGGGTTCTACTGCTGAAAGTTGATTCAGGATTTCTGGAAGACTTGTGGGAAACCGGTTTGATGAATGCTGGTCGTTACAACTTGGCAAAACTGGGAGGAATGAGTCCATTGAGAGCAGAGAGTAATCTTGGATTGGGTCATGGAAAGACTATAATTCGGCAGAGTTTTAAAGTTAAATTTTATTTATTAGTGTCACAAGTAGGCTTACATTAGCACTGCAATGAAGTAACTGTGAAAATCCCCTAGTCGCCACACTTCGGCGCCTGTTTGGGTACACTGAGGGAGAATCTAGCATGGCCAATGCACCTAACCAGCACGTCTTTCAGACTGTGGGAGGAAACCAGAGTATCTGGAGGAAACCCACGCAGACACAGGGAGAACATGCAGACTCCGCACAGACAGTGACCCAAGCAGAGAATCGAACCTGGGTCCCTTGCGCTGTGAGGCAGCAGTGCTAACCACCGTGCCACCGTGCCACACTTAGAGAGTGCTGTGAAGTATAAATCCAGCGTAGGTTTTCAATGGTGTTAAGGCATGATTTAAGAGTTATCCTTTTCTGCAGTTTGGAGCATTAATTGCCTATTAAGACATATCCAGTCTATGCTGATTGTAGCTTCTTTGTTGGTGACTGGGAATTCAAATCTTCTAAACATATCAGTCCCTGGGGATTGCAACACATTGAATCACTTAAGAAAATCATACTATTAATTGCAAACTCTTTCATACAATGTATTAAGCACATGTCTGAATTGTTAAATCTTTTGAGGTGTCATAGTTCAGCCATCATTTTAATAAGGTAAAGCTTGTTTAGTTGAAATGAGGGGTAAAACCTGAGGGGTTGATTCAGGTCAGCACCAATGAAGAACTATCAGAAAGCTAAGTATTAGATCACTTTGTTTCTCCCCCACCAAAACTACCAATTCTGAACATGCAAGTAGGAGAAGAGAAGAAATTTTACAATATTGTTTTGGCCACCATGATTTCGATCTGTATATAGCTACGTAAAAACACTGAAAAGAATATCACAAGGATTAAACTCATTCCCGTGCAGAATTGCCAACACAGTATGTAAATCCCTGGTAAATGTCTGTCTTGAAGAGGTTTACTCACATGGCGGAGCCTGGGGCTGAATGCAGAGTATATATTATTGAGTTGGGATTTGGGGACATTTATCTTGATGTCTGCATTCCCTAATTGTCTATAATTTTTGACTCCAAAATAAGTATAAGAACCAAAAGTCAACCACTGAGAGAGTTGTAACTGCATGACAAAAATGTAAGATTACTTCTAAAAGACCAAAAGAAAGAGAGATTGTTAGGACATGGAATGCTCAACTGGTAACAGCAGTGGAAAGTTTTAGACAGGAAGTTGATAAAACATTTGAAAAATGTTTCTTTTTTTAAAAATAGAAAAAAAGACTAAATAGTTCCTTCAGTGAACCAGCAGCGGCACAAAGGCCAATGGCCTCCTCTGTGCTGTAAAATGCTATGAATTTATGGGCTTTCAAAAGAATGCACTTAAAATCCAAAATCATTAAAAAAACATCGAGATAATAACAGATAACAGAAGGTGGTCACGGTAAAGATGATGGGAGGGGTCCGCGACAGTATTTTCTGCATAAAGAGTCCAAGATCACATGTAATATTCTGCTGGTTTTATTGTTCTATTGATAAAATCAAATGCATATGTGGAAATGATGCAATGCACAAAATAAAGTTATTAAATATTGCACAACTAATAATAGTTTATAACGAGCGTACCATCTCATATCCCTGCTAAATAGAAGCATCTGCTGGGATTGACAAAATAATCATCTATAACCAGAGACGGAACATAAAAATTATCTCACGAGTGAGGTGAAGTTGCCCGAGCTAATTGAAGGAATTAACCCCCCCCCCCTCCCCCCACCCCTCACATCAGCCTCCAGTATCAGACAAATCAGCTAATAGGCCCAAATAGGACACACACTAGTAACGAATGAGTCGGGTAGCTATTGAGCCGTAATAGTAAATAGACTACTTTAAGATTAATGTAATTTTGCAACATTAGGAAAACGTGCCAGTTTCCACTGTCTCCTTGCAAAGCAGAGATAGAATTCTCTAGGGATGAATGTCCCTGACAGCCAAATCGATAAATTTTAAACAGAAGATATTTTTTTGGTGATTTGTGCCAAAAGGCATTCACTCTGTGCGCTGCACTCACACCTCCCTGAGGAATTAACAGTGACCTCTAAACAGATTGCCTACTAATTTCTCAGGTAGAGGAACAAGATTTGATTTGATTTATTATTGTCACATGTATTAAAATACAGTGAAAAGTATTGTTTCTTGCGCGCTATATAGACAAAGCATACCATTCATAGAGAAGGAAAGGAGAGTGCAGAATGTAGTGTTACAGTCATAGCTCGGATATAGAGAAAGATCAACTTAATGCGAGTCCATTCAAAAGTCTGACAGCAGCAGGGAAGAAGCTGTTCTTGAGTCGGCTGGTACGTGACCTCAGACTTTTGTATCTTTTTCCCGACGGAAGAAGGTGGAAGAGAGAATGTCCGGCGTGCGTGGGGTCCTTAATTATGCTGGCTGCTTTGCCGAGGCAGCGGGAAGTGTAGACAGAGTCAATGGATGGGAGGCTGGTTTTTGTGGGGCGGGGGGGGGGGGGGGGGGGGGGGTATTGGCTTTCATGCTTGGCTACTGACTGGTCACACCACCATTTTGATGACATATGCATTGGTTTGCTGAAAAGTATCAGAGTGAAGCAAGCGAGGTATCACATCTGATTCTGACAACAGTGAACTGTGAGAGTTAGCTTACAAAAAAAAGTGAGGAAGAACAAAGCTAAAGGAAGTATATTCTCTAGGCATGTAAGCAGATAACAGAAAGCATGCTGGAGTTCCAGTATATGGTGTTACAAGTTAATGGAACAGAGTTCTATAAACCAACACAATGCCCAGCCAAATTGCTTGAAAAGGGAGGAAGAAGAGAATTCTGATTCAGTCACCCCAGGCTGTAATTTCTGCAGCATCCTGTGGCTAAATATAGAGTACAGCTAGTCAGAGATAATAAAGAGCAGAGATGTATTTTAGGGAGAAAACAGTTTGAAAAAATGAAACATTTCAGGTAAAATCAACAGAAAAATGGATAACTCCTCTCCTCCCAAGAATTTCACAATTTTTTCATAATTAAATAAAACTGTTTTTTGAATTTTGTTACAAAGTAATTCCAAAATATTATCAAAAAAATGTATTATTAGCAAAGTTATGTCAGAAACAGAGAAGATTTAAGCTGGACTTTAGTTCCAAGTTGTCTTTTCGATACTGTAAGTTGCAGTCCCCCTCAGAAATGGGCATTTCATTTGCCAGTAAATGAATGGGTTTCCATGTATAACAATCACAGAGTCACCTTGGAGGAACATTTTTGTGATGTATTGTTCCTCGTTAACCGGTTTTGACTTCTTCTTGCCTTTCCCACTCTTCGGCACTTTCAGTCCACCTTTCTTTGATGTTTTCTAACACCATGTTGTAATGTCCGTAGAAGGCTTTGATTCTGCCGAGCAGCTTCTTCTTGTTACGACGGCTGATGAGGAACTGCGTGTTGTTTCTGGCGGACTGCGTCAGAACGGAGAGAGGTCCAGTGTTAAACTCTTCCTCTTCATGCTTCTGAAGTTGCTCTGGAGTTATCTCACTCTTGCGTTTGTTCACTAGACTCATGTTGCCTGATGTCCGCTTGCTGCCTTCAGCCCCGACTGACGGTTTGGGCCTAGATTTCATTTAATCTGCATGTTACGTCCTGTGTTCTTTCAATTTGTAACAGTTAAAAATGATTTTCTGTAAGACCCAGCCCGCAACACCCACATGGTGGCACAGTGGTTAGCACTGCTGCCTCAACGCCAGGGACCCACGTTCGATTCCTGGTTTGGGTCGCTGTCTGTGCGGAGTCTGCACGGGTTTCCTCCGGGTTTCCTCCGGTTTCCTTCCACAGTCCGAAAAACATGCTGGTTAGGTGCATTGGCCATGCTAAATTCTCCCTCAGTGTATCCAAACAGGCGCCGGAGTGTGGCAACTAGGGGATTTTCACAGTAACTTCATTGCAGTGTTAATTGTAAGCTACTTGTAACACTACTGAATAAATAGCATCGCTTGAATTTAAAGCGAGCCCAATACTAAAGTCACTAACTGACCTTGAAGAAAGAACCAGCAGCGTTAGCAAACTAATTTGAGAGCATAATCATAAAGAGAGTTAGGCCATTTAGAAATGAAACAAACAGAGAGGCATTTTTTGCATTCAAAAGGTGGAGGAAAACAAGAAATCTCATTCGCAGAAAGCTGTGGATGCCGGGTTAAATGAAATTTAAGACTGAGATTAACAAGTTTTTCTTGGACTAGGATATCAAGGCATATGGGATAACGATGCATAAACGAAGTTGAGACAGAGACTAGCTATTATATAATTGAGTGGGTGGAACAGGCTCGCTGGGCTGAATGGCCTATCTTTGGTCATATATTTCTATGATTGCCAAATTGTATGTTTTAAAAATAAAAAATGGGACACTCAGAAGGAATGAGGCTACATTAGTCAAGTCTTAACACAAATATGACATTACCCATCATCACTGTGACCAGAAGTTTACCCCCATAAATCACAGACAACATTAAGCATGGACCCAGTGTAACATCTGCCAGCTTCTTTATTGATTCCAAACTGCTGTAGAATGATTAAAAGGTGGTAATTATGCACCAGTGATATAATTGGCAGCTAGATGTCCTGTAAAGCACTTTATGACATTAGATAATAAATCTAAGACTTCATTTATAACACTGCTCTTAAACCTCTGTCGTGGGGAGCTGATGCTTGCAGAAAAAAAACCAACAGGAGACTCTTATGCCTTTTAACTTGTCCTTCCTAACTATAAGCATTAAGCAAACCGTGGGACAAGGTGTCAGTCACATCTCTATCCTGATCACACTAAATAACACACCGCTGGAAGTGGTTAGCAAGTTCTGCTATCTTGGGTCCATACTGACAAACAATCTGCCTCTTGATGCAGAACTTGATACACGCATAGTCAGAGGGAGACAGAAGAGCAAATATGTAGGCAGGTTTTTGAGAAGTGCAAAAGCAACAGAGCAATAATAGTAGGGGATTTCAAACACACTAAATTTAATTAGAATAGCATCAGTATAAAATGCAGAAGGCACAAAAATCTTCAATGCATTCAGGCCTTCATTCAGCAAGCATATCAGTTGTGCTTTTAGCTTCAGGGAATGAAGCTGGGCAGCTGGAAGAGGTATCAGTGGGAGAGCATTTGGTGATTGTGATCAAAATTTAATTGGATTTAGCGTTGTGTAATTAAGTAAAAGGACAAAGGTAGTTCAGGAGTAAATGTCCTCCATGGGCGAAAGATCAACTTTACTAAAGGGGAAAAAATGACTTACCAAAAGTGGATTGGAAACAGCTAATTGAAGGTAAATCAGCAGCTGAGCAGAGGAAGACATTCAAGAAGGAAATATAGTTCAGAACAAATCTGTAAATAAAAGAGACGGAACAACCCAAATCTAGAGCCCTTTGGATATCAAGGACCATACTGTATAGGATAATAGAATAGGGGCGGGGGGAGAAGAGTTTATATCAGGTTCTGAGAATTCAATACTTCAGAAAGTCTAGAGGAGTTTAGAATGTGCAGGGGTGAAATTAAATGGGATAGGAGTAAAGCAAAGAGAGGGGTTAAAAATATACTGGCAAGTGAAAATCAAGACAAACCCAAATAGGTGTTATAAGTACATAAAAAGTTCGAGGGCAACCGAGGAAAGAGTAGGGCCAATTAGACACTAAAAAATTACCTGTGTTAGAATGGAAAGACATGGGCATGGTTTTTCATGAATAAATTACATCTGTGTTCATAAAAGTGGGGGGACAATGCAGAGAGAATGTGAAATATTGGATGGGGATGAACAAGCTAGAGGAGAAATATTGAGGAATCTGTAACTTTGAAAGGCTATGCCCAGTGAAGAATATTCCAGGCTGTTGAAATAAGGGAGGAAGGAAATAACGAAAGCATTGTTTTTCCAATTTGCTCTAACTATAGGTGTGACGCCAGGGGACTTTTGGACTGCTAGTAGTGCACCATTGTTTAAAATGGGAAAAAGGGTAAAAACTGGAGTGATTACAAACTAGTCAGCCTAACCTTGGTGGTGGACAAATTAAAATTCTGAGGGACAATGTAAATCATCATTTAGAAAGGCCAACTGGAGACAGACAGCATGGATTTGTTTCAGGAAGGTTTACATCTGACTAAATTGATTCAATATCTGCAACAAGGAGGCCAATGAGGATAGAATGTTTGATATCATCAACGTAGATTTTAGCAAAGCTTTAGACAAGGTCCCACTTTAGAATCATAGAATTGAATCATGGAATCCCTACAGTGCAGGAGGCCATTCGGCCCATTGAGTATGCACCAACTATTACCCAGGCTCTAACCCCATAACCCCACACATTTTACCCCGCTAGTCCTTCTAACCTATAATATAAAATTTGGGACACAAAGGGGCAACTTAGCATGGCCAATCCACCAAACCTGTGCACTTTTGGACATCACTTGGAAGGCTGATTAGAAATGAAAATATTTCTGGGATCCAACAGAAGTGGCAAGTTGGATCCAAAACGGACTCAGTTACAGGAAGTAGAGGATAATGTTTGATGGACATTTTTGTATCTGAAATGTAGTTTCTAGTGGAGTTCCACAGGGCTCAATCTACAATCCTTCCTTTTTTGGTGTATTCATCAATGATTTAGTCTCAATTGCTGGGGGCACGATCCAGAGATTTGCAGATGATGCAAAAATTGGTCATGTGATTGATATTGGGGCAGAAAGCTATAGACTGCAGGAACATAGGAGCAGGGGTAGGCCATTCAGCCACTCGAGCCTGCTCCACCATTTAACCTGATCATGATTGATCACCATTTTCCCCAATCTATTCCCGTATCCCTTAATGTCATTTGTATCAAGAAATCGATCGACTTCTGCCTTGAATAGATTCAATGACTGCCTCCTGGCATTAGTCAATTCCAATGATTCATTATCATAGAATAGAATCATAGAAACCCTACAGTGCAGAAGAAGGCCATTCGGCCCATCGAATCTGCACTGACAACAATTCCACCTAGGCCCTATCACTGTAATCCCACAGATTCAGCCCGCTAATCTCTCTAACCTACGCATCCCAGGTCACTAAGGCGTAATTTAGCATGGCCAATGCACCTAACCCGCACATCTTTGGAGTGTGGGAGGAAACCGGAAGAAACCCACGCAGACATGGGGAGAACATACGAACTCCACGCAGACAATGACCCAAGCCGGGAATCAAACCCAGGTCTCTGGTGCTGTGAGGCAGCAATGCTAGCCACTGTGCCACCCCAGAGTGAAGAAATTCTCTCCCATCTCAGTCCTAAGTGGCTTGCTCCTTATTAAGCGACTGTGTCCCCTGGTTCTAGACACCCACCCAAGGAAACATCTTTTCTGCACCTACCCTATCTAGCCCCTAAAATGTTGAAGCATTCTTTTAAACTGTACAGTCCCAGACTCTTCAATCTCTAATCATGGGACAGTCTCACTATCCCAGGAATTAAAACCTCCACTGCATTCCCTCTATGGCAAGTATATCCTTCCTTAGGTAAGGGGACCATTAAAAAAAACCACACAGTACTCTAGGTGCAGTCTAAACAAGGATCCATACAATTGAAGCAAGACATCTTTGTTCTGTATTCAAATCCTCTAGCGATCAAGGTTAATTTGGGATCTATAGATGGGCTGGCAGAGAAGTGGCAAATGGATTTCAGTCCAGAAAAATATGAGGGGTAATTCATTTGGTGAGGTCAAAGAAGACAAGAAAATACACAAGAAACGGTATAATGCTAAGAGAATCAGAGAGACCTTGGAGTGCATGTCCAGGAGTATTAGTAAGTAACCGAGAAGGCAATGGATACATTTCTTTATTAGCCGAGACTTAAATTATAAGAGCAGGGATGTTATGCTAGAATTGTATAAAACACTAGTTTGGCCATAGCTGGAGAACCACATACAGTTCGAGTCATCAAATTACAGGAAGAATGCGGTCACAGTAGAGAGAATATGGAGGAGATTTATGGAGGATATTGCCAGGACTGGAGAACTTTAACTTTTGCAAAAGATTGGATAGGCTGGAGTTGTTTTCTTTGTAACAGAGAAAGCTGGGGTAAGTCTTATAGGGGGTGTATAAAATCATGAGAGGCCCTAGATAGAGTGGATAGGAAGGATAAATTCATTGTTCATTCATATTTTCCTTAGCAGAGTGGTCAATAACTACCAGGCATGGATTTAAAGTAATTAGTTAAGGGAGTTCAGGGGAAATATTATCAACATCACTCTGGTGTGGGTCTGAAACTCACTGCCTTAAAGAGACCCTCTTGCATTTAAAACTCAGATGTGCCGTTGAAGTGCCATAACCTACATGGCTACAGACCATTAGCTAGAAAGGGGGAGTAGGCTGGGTAACTCTTTCTCTGTCAGTACAGATGTGAGGGACTAATTGACCAACTTCTGTGCCATAAATCTGTTGATTCTGTGTTGACTGCACAGGAACATCCCAGGACCAGATATGTGGTAACTATCACAAGTATCTGACTCAGAGGCATTTAGCAAAAATGTCATTTAATAAACTCCCTTCCCATGAAACAAGAAACATACCAGACTTTGCAACAGCAGTGCTGCTGGGAAAATAATCATGATGACAATGACTACAGCGCTCGGGCAAAGAATAATCATGGATTCCTCAGTGACACTGTCTCCAAGTGAGAAGGCTGTGGGTTCAAAATCCATTCCAGAGCTTTAAGCACATTATCTAGGCTGACACTCCATGCAGTACCGTGGAAGTTCTGCACTGTTGGAGGTGCTGTCATTTGAAATGGGACATTAGAATGACAACCCATCTGCCATCTCAGGAAGATACAAAATATGTCATGGCACTATTTGACATGCAGCGAACTTCATTCTGAGTGTTCTGATCAACATTTATCCCTCAACTAACATCACTATACAGAAAATCAGGTAAAGTGATACGTCACATTATCACATTGCTATTTGTGGGAGCTTCCTGTGCACTAATTGCTTGCTATGTTTTCTACCTATATGAAAAAGAGGGATGAGACTGCCACCCAATACATGGTCCTGGTGAAGGGTTCTGTCTTTTGCCAACCTCCAAAAAGAAATTACATACAATGGGATGCAAGATAAGTCTGTTCTGAGAGCGAACAATGAATTTGATTGACCCTTCACTGTCACTGGGTCAAAATCCTGGAACTCCCACCTCTACCCCCCATCTCCCCCCCCCCCCCCCCCCCCAAACACACACAGACTGCAAAGCTTCAGAAGGTGGCTCACTATCATCTTCTCAAGGATAATTAGGGATGGGCAATAAATGCTGGCTGGCAACATGCACATCCCATGAAAGAATTCATTTAAAAAAAGAATTAGAATAATTTCTGGGTAATTGTCAAAATTCTGCAGATCCCCAGGGGTATTTCCCACGGTAGGTTGAATGGTGCCTTGTTTTAATTAAAAAGGGTGCCGTGCAATGTACTGTCCAGTGTATTATTAAAAGCAGAGTTCCTTTGACTAAATAAATCAAATTTCAATTTTATTGCATGTTTCCTTGGGGTCAAATTCCAAAAGTGTCAGTTTTACCATAAAAACAGTAAACTGCCAGTCTTATAACGATAGGAAAATTTAATGAGCACACACAAAAAATGGACTAGGCTGGAGGTAATCAGCAGCACAAGGGGTGGAGGGTTGGGGAATGGGGAAATGGAAAGTGGCGAGATCGAATATGGTGTGCTTTTCCCTAGGAATTTATACTGGGCCTCAGCTTTTCATTGTGTATGTAGGCACACATCCATCAATGACTTGATTAACATAAACATATTCATGAACATGAACAATGCATAACACTGAAAATCAACTTCCGACAAGAATGGCTTCTGAAAGACCAAACGGGGGCACTTGTCAGGTAAAACAACTAGCAATGGGTCAAAGAGTGACCCTGACAAATCAGCAATGTGTCAGAGCCACAACTGGCCAAGGACAGGGCACGCTGAGCCAAGAATAAGACAGATCAGCATGGGTAGAGCTAAACCTTACTGAGAAGGACATGGGCAGGGTGAAAACAGCAGCCTGGCAGGATCCTGCAAGGCAAAGCACAGGAAAACTGTTATTTTCATGAAATAGAAGAGTGGCAGAAACCAAGTTAGAGGCCCAAGCCCCTGGCAGCGATTAGACCTTGAACAAGAGTTAAGGTCATTTGGTAGTACAGAACTTGAGAACTGCCAAAGAGACGTACTATTGAAGTTTCTCATCTTGCATTCAGCTGGACAGCTACACAAGATAAACCAACAGCAAGAAGGCAACAATTTATATTGTATGAGAAGAAAGTGCAGTTTTGTTGGTAAGTGGACTCTGATTGGTAGAGGCGTTGCCATGGGGAATGCAGCAGAGATTATTTACCTGTTAATTTATTTTGCATTTTTCAGATATTTGTATTGGGCAGGTGATGTTTTTCAAACTGTATCTTTTGACTTGCTCAAGAGGAGGGGACAGAGGACAAATAAAATCATTTTCAAAAATGTAGTTGAGTAATTTGAATAGCATAATTCCATTAATTTATCACTAAATTGTTTCTCATAAGTCCTTAGTAGTTTTTCCCACAGGAATGTTTAGTTATGCATTTTAATAATTATAAATCAAATTTGATTGTCACAGTGCCTTCTATTCAATTGTAATCAGTGGCTGATTTAGGTGTGAACCCTGCAGGTTTTATAGCCGATGGCCTGAATTTTCAGGATGGTGAGCACTCGGCATCCGGAGAGTTGGCAGGGAATCCATCTCTGCTGACTTCGGCAGACCCATTGTCATTTCACGCTCTAATGAGAACTGATTTGCAGCAGATGGGACTTCCACCCGTATTTGGAAGGAAGTTCCATCTTGGACAGCTGCAGTGGCTGGAAGAGGTACTGCACTGCCTTGCCAGAGACAAACTCCTGGGAACCGTAGTAGCAGGGCCTTTCAGAAGGACCAAATAGGACAGGGCACATTGAGTCAAGAATAAGGCAGGTCGATATGGGTAAAGCTAGACCTTACTGGGAAGGACATGGGCAGAGTGAAGGCAGCAGTCTAGCAGGATCCTGTAAGGCAAAGAACAGGGAAGCTGCTATTTTTGTGAGGACCATAAAATAGAAGAGTGGCAGAAACCACAGAACCAAGAGGGATTGCCCAGGGTAGGGGGGGGAAAATCGGGAAGGGAAGAGGAAAAAAAATTGGAAGGGGTGGGAGGCAACCTCGCTGTTGGTGGAGGGGTGCTGTAGGTTGGAGAACAGGTGGGAAGAGGACTAGAGTTCCTTGGTTCATGAGGGAAGGGTGACCTCACTCTGAAGGGGCTTTCTAATGGAGGCCCTGCTTCCTACCTCCCGCTTCCTGTCTGAGATCAAGGATGAGAACTTTTCTTGTTTCCCACTCTCAGTCATCGGGCACTCACCAGCCTAAAAATTGAGGAATCACTTAATGGCCTTAATAGGGGCAAGGGTGGGCTTCCCGTTTGAGGCCCAGTCCGCCCCACCATAAAATCGCACCGTGTCAGGGTAGGTGGTATCCCCGAGGGAATCCCGTCCATGCTATTTTACACTCCTTCCTCTCAGAACCCATTGACGAGAGGGGTGTAAAAATCTGGCCTTTTGTGTTACATTTCACAGATGAGTGCATGCACTCTTAATTTTTTTGGACAAATTTTCTAAGTTTTCTCTGTCATTGTTTGCAGTGTATTCGAGGATGTGTTGTTTTATGTGAAATAACTTACAACCTATTATGGCCACTGACGTAATGACTGGTCATATCAAATTGCATCTTTGACAGGATGTATAAATGCAAGTAATAATTTCAGGCTTAAATTATACATTTATGTATGTACTTTCATAAAAATAAGTCAGTGGTCTTGATTATCGTTACAAGTTTATTTAACAGTGCTTGACTCTAGTTCACAAACCTTTTTTAAAAAAGGGAACTGAAGCAGAGAATAAAGAAGAAGAAGGTTGGAGATATGATACAGAACGTAGGTAGAAGGATGCTTAAAAACCTGGGTGGTGCTGGGGTATTGGTAATTTTGGGGTACAGGCAATTTTGAAATGGCCAAACTTTGTCCTCATAATTAACGTTCGTAGATGTCATCAAGAAAGGTTCATTTCCAGGTGTCCACAAGCATTGCTCCTGGAACTACTGACGAGGCACATTATTTGATCAGAATAGAAAGAACCTGATTCAACTTCGAACCAACACTGCACCTGGGCTGCGAGGAAACTGGGTGTTAAAACTCACTTTACAAAAAAGATCAGAAGCAAGCTTAATTAATACTCAACTGAGTTATACAACAAACATTAGGAATCTGGTAACAGGGCACTCAAAGTTAAATATGATTGAGCAGAGTAAGAAGTCTCACAACACCAGGTTAAAGTCCAACAGGGTTATTTGGTATCATGGGCTTTTAGAGCGCTTCTCCTTCATCAAACGACTCACCTGATGAAGGAGCAGTGCTTTGAAAGCTCGTGATACCAAGTAAACCTGTTGGACTTTAACCTGGTGTTGTGAGACTTCTTACTGTGCCCACCCCAGTCCAAAGCCGGCATCTCCACATCATGATTGGGTGGAGTCAACATGGACTTATGATTTGGAAATCGTGCTCAAATCTGTTAAGTGTTTATTGGGGTTGATGCCAGTGCCCCACGAACCAAAACCCACTTCTCTAACATTCATCAGCGGCCACCCCTCCATCAGAATAGGGATGTTTGCTGATGATTGCACAAGGTTCAGCACCATTTGTAGTTCATCAGATATCGAGGCAGTCAAGCGTCCGTATGAGGAAAGATCCAGCTGATAATTGGCAAGTAACATGCATGTCAGGCAATGACCACCTCTGACATGAGAGAATCTAACCGTCTCACTTTAACATTCAATGGCACTGCCAAATCTCCCAAAAACAACCACTTGGGGGATACTATTGACCAGACGCTGAACTGGACCAGCCATATAAATACTGAGGCTACAAAAGCAGGTCAGAGGCTAGCAATTCTCTGATGAGTAACTTACTTCCTGCCTCTCCAAAGCCAATCCACCATCTACAAGGCCCAAGTCAGGAGTGTGATGGAATACTCTCCACTTTCCTCGATGAGTGCAGCTCCAACAACACTCAAGAAGCTCACCATCACTCAGAGCAAAGCAATCATCAACACTTCATCCAGCACCTTAAACATCCATTCCTTCAACCATTGATGCACAATGGCAGCAGCAAGTACCATCTACAAAATGCATCCCAGCAACTCACTAAGTTTTGTTCCACAGCATTTTATAAACCTGTGACATCTACCACCTAGAATGTCATGGGCACTAGGTGCATAGGAACACCACCAACTTTAAGTTTCGCACCAAGCTATTCATCCTGCACACTGATTTGGAACTACGTCATCACCGACGTTGGGTTAAAAACCTGGAACTCCCTTCCTAACCACACTTTATGCTATACATACACGAGGCGGACTGGAGGCTTTTTAAAAAATTCCTTCATGGGAGGTGGGCATCGCTAACTGAGCCAGCACTTATTGCCCATCCCTAATTGTCCTTGAACTGAGTGACTTGCTAGGTCATTTCAGAGGGCTGTTAAGAGTTGACCACATTGTTGTGGGTGGGGCGGTCGGTGGAATGGGAGTTGAAGCCATCTTGTTTTTAAAAAGCAACTGCTTAAACGTGAGTGAAACAAGGATTCTAACATGCTCATTTTACCATTGAGGCAATTTAGCCTTTCAGCTACAAGAAGCACAAGAAACATAGTACTCCAATACTGTCAAGTAATCTCAATTTCATCTAAACAAGATCAGTGGTTTGGACTAAATTGCAAGTAATGTTTCTGCTGTTTGATGGTTTTACTGTCTTCCCTGCAAGCAGTGTCAGTTTCTACATCATAAGCAGATATGGCCACTTACAAGCACATCTGATCTGAAAAAATAAACTAATTTATGTTTTGCTGCATTCTTTTACCTATAGCTTCATAACTTTGCATGGAATCCCACCACCTATCAGGTCACATTCAAGATAAATGCCACTTGAATCATTGGAATGTTATTTAAGATTTGAACTTGTTAGATAAAAACATCTAATGCAGTTCGAATCTCGGATGTGGAGCCATCCTTCAGTGAAACAAAACCCAATGCTCGGTTTTGTAAAAGGAAATGCGTCTAAAAGGAAACGCATTAATCACTTTTTAAAAGCTCTTAAATTAAACATGTTTTATCTTTGATTTTTAAAAAAATTTGTTCAAGGGATATGGGCATCTCTGGCTGGGCCAGCATTTGTTGCCGATCCTTAATTGCCAAGTAGCTTGCCAGGCCAATTTGGAGGGGATTTAAGAGTCAATCACATTGGTGTGTATTGGGAGTCACATGTAGGTCAGACCAGATAAGAATGGCAGATTTCCTTCCCTGAAGGACATTAATGAACCAGATGAGTTTTTACAAAAATCAACAATGGTTTTATGGTCATCGTAACGAACTTTTAATTTCAGATTTTTTACTGAGTTCAAATTTCACCATCTGCAATGGTGGTCGAACTCTGGTCCCCAGAGCATTACCTTGGGTCACTGGACTAGTAATAGATGTTATCACTACGTCATTGCCTCCCCATAAAATATTCCACTGATGCATAGTGTAGGGAGGTATTAACGTGAAAAGGCTAAATGATAAAACACTGAGAACAAAGTTTGAATGATCAACATTCTTCCCAAACAATTGATGGCCGATGCTGAAAGGAGGCAAGGACGAGATGGGTTGGGGGATGGGGGGGGGGGGGGGAGCCAATTGTAACAGATTGGGTTTTGAATTTTATTGTTAATGGTGTATAGTGCATGTCAAAAGGTATCGTGGCTGCCTAACAACTTAATCATTTACCCAAAATCATAGAATCTACAGTGTAGAGGGAGGCCATTTGGCCCATTGAGTCTGCACTGACCGCAGTCCACTCAGGCCCTATTCCCATAACTCCTCATGTTTACCCTGCTAATCCCCCGGCACTAGGGTTAATTTAGCATGACAAATCAACCTAATCCACACATCTTTGGACTGTGGGGGAAAACTGGAGCACCCGGAGGAAACCCACGCAGACACTGGGAGAATGTGTAAACTCCACACAGACAGTGACCTGAGGTCGGAATTGAACCTGGGTCCCTGGCGCTGTGAGGCAGCAATGCTAACCACTGTGCTGTCCAATGATTGATATGTATTGTACAGGTTGCTACTACCAGTTGGGAACATCCATCACTGACAACCTATTTGCATTTGGAGTTGAGAATAACAACATGGTTAACAGAGGGCCTCACTCCCTCCATGTCTGCGCCATCTCCTTCAAGTGGAGTTGCTGGTGTTGGACTGGGGTAGGCACAGTAAGTCTCACAACACCAGGTTAAAGTCCAACAGGTTTATTTGGTAGCACGGGCTTTTGGAACGCCACTCCTTCATCAGGCACTCACCTGAAGGAGCAGCACTCCGAAAGCTCGTGCTACCAAATAAACCTGTTGGACTTTAGCCTGGTGTTGTGAGACTTACTGTATCTCCTTCAAATCCACAACTTTCCAAGATACCTACACTCCTCTAATTCTAACCCTCTGCACCTCTCTGATTTTAGTTGTCCCACCATTGGTGGCTGGGTCTTCAACTGCTTAGCTCCCAAGCCCTGCAATACCCTCCACACATCTCACCATTTCTCTACCTCCCTTTCGTCCTTTAAGGCCATAAGGTATAGGAGCAGAATTAGGCTATTCGGCCCATCGAGTCTGCTCCGTCATTCGATCATGGCTGATATGTTTCTCAAACCCATTCTCCCGCCTTTTCCCCGTAACCTTTGATCCCCTTATCCATCAAGAACCTTTCTATCTCTGTCTTAAATACACTTAATGACCTGGCCTTCTGTGTCACTGAATTTCACACATTCACCAGGCTCTGGTGAAGACACTCCTTCAAACCTTTTTTAATACTCATTCTTGGGGTGTGAATATCCCTGGCCGGGCTAGCATTTACTGCCCATCTCTGAGGGCATTGAAGAGTGAACCACATTGCTGTGGCTCTGGAGTCACATGTAGGCCAAAGCAGGTATGGATTTCCTTCCCTAGAGGACATTTGTGAACCAGATGGATTTTTACGACAATGGTTTCATGGTCATCATTAGACTTTTAATTCCAGATTTCTATTGAATTCAAATTTCATCACCTGCCATGGTAAGGTTCGAACCTGCGTCCCCAGAACATTACCCTAGGTCTCTAGATTACTAGTCCTACGACCATACCACTATGCCATTGCCTTTCCTTTGATCAAGCTTTTGGTCAAATGAATTAATACCTCATGTGGCTCATGTTTCATTTTATATTGCTCCTGCAAAGTGCCTTTGAATGTTTTATATTTATGTAGCTCCTCTAATGTAATAAGTTGTTTTTAATGACAGTTAGAACCCAACACAGCAATGGTCAAACCACTCCACTCCCAATTAGAAATGAATATCTTGGATTATGGGGTTACTAGAACTCTACATGATCACCTGAACCAGATTGCCTGCATTATTATACTCAAGTATCCATCATTCTTTAATCTGTATTTTCAATAAGCTATATTCTATGTTTATGTAAAAGTTACTGTCTCAGAACATTCAATACATACAATAAACCTATTAAATATTAAATACAGCCTTCATCCGACATCACAGAAATGCTTTATCCATTTTAACTTTGGAAACACCATCTGTTTAACCTGCTCTTTATACAGCTAAAGAATGATTCACTGGGGCATGCTAAGAAGAGACAGACATACAACATTACGCACAATTTGATGTCGCCACGTTAGCATACTGGAGAACAGAGAAGGTCAAATTTGAAATGCTAAGAAAATTTATTTGCAAGATTCATTATTAGAAAGCCAGTCACATCTCCAAATACGATTCCCTTATATTAAAAAAAGTTAAAACTTGAGACCAGTGTGGCATATCCCACAGCAGAAAGGTAGAATACTCATTCATGGATGTTGCGATTTTGTCGCTCAGAAATTTCATTGTGGAACAGCCACACAACATCCGAGTGACACTTCTCAAAGGAAACAGCAAAAAACGAGTAAGCCAATACAGTAGGAGATTCAGGAATAAACTACCTGCACAGCCTCTTGGTTGAGGAATGGTGTATAGTTCTGAAGGTTTGGGGGGGGGGGGGGAGAGAGAGAGAGAGAGAGAGAGAGAGAGAGAGAGAGAGAAAAGGTGAACTTAACATGGAAGAAAAGACATCAGCAATTAGATACAGCACAATTAGGTACAGCAATGGAAAAGTTAAGAGAGAAAGGAGAAGGCAGAATATTTCCAGGTGAATGAACTAAGATGGGCCAAATGACCTTTCTCACCTGTAAATATATTGTGAAATTGCAGAGAATACTTTCTATTAAAAATGTAAGCATTCATTTTATAGTAAAATAAATTCCTTAATATTTCATCCAATAAAGACAATTTAATTGCCACTATTGAGCGCCTTGATTTGGATATTGTTTCTTGAAAGACCAGTGACAAGAAGATGGAAGTTCACCAAAGCAGCCTCTTAGGAAGACACAAGGGTCGTAAGAGCTACAGGATCCAGAAAACCATACAAGCAGCTGGCAATGGTGACCTGCCAGCCTGCAGTGTGGTTTCCCAGGATCTAGCAGCTCTCAGCCATCTGAAGTTGCAGCTCCCATGTGGAACAATTCCAGGATTAACAGAGATTCTCCTCAGTGGTGAGATCAAGGAAGTATCAGACTTAACACTCTCCTTGTTAGCGACGATAATGTTTATTTATTAGTCGCAAGCAGGCTTACATTCACACTGCAATGAAGTTACTGTGAACTTTTACTAAAACAGTAAAGTTTCAATATTCAGGAGGAGTGCAGCATTCTCCAAACCCAGCGTTCCTCTATAAATAGGTTAAAGAAAAATTACCTACAAAAATAGGCTGAAATACAACCAAATGGATATAAGTACAGACTGGTGCAATGACCAATAAGCTTATCGGCCTATGCAAATGACCACACGTCTTTCCACAACAAGTAACATTGCAGCATGTGATCATTTGAATTGCAGTGAATTATGCACAGATTTGACCATGTTACTTCGGTAAGAGTTTTAACAACACCAGATTAAAGTCCAACAGGTTTATTAGGTAGCAAATGCCATTAGCTTTCGGAGCGCTGCTCCTTCGTCAGATGTTACATCATGTTACTTCAATCAGAGCTGCATTCTTATTAGAAACACTGCAATACTTTGTTGTTCACTGATCTGATTGTCTACATTGTTTGTCTATTGATCATGCACAATACAGCAATGGGGGGGGGGGGGGGGCAGCAATTAAGTGTTACTAGCCAAAGTTGTGGGGGGAAAAACATGGAGAAAGAGACCAGGTTGTAATTAAAACATTCGCAGTCTTTAAATTAGATAGTTTCACCACTGGAGCAATTCACATTTTGCGTTGCAAGTCTGCAAACCAAACGCACATGCGGGACCACAGAATATCCCCTTGAATAAAGGGGCTCAAACACTGACTGAAAAGGTATAACAGCAATTAAAAGGCAAGGGCACGTGCAAACATAATCACGATTGATTGGCAAGACAAAAATTTACTGATGATCAGCTATGAGGAGAGGTTGGAGAAACCTGGTTTGTTCTCACTGGAGCGACGGAGGTTGAGGGGAGACCTGATAGAAGTCTCCAAGATTGAGAGAGGCATGGACAGAGTGGATGGTCAGAAGCTTTTTCCCAGGGAGTCAATTACTAGGGGGCATAGGTTTAAGGTGCGAGGAGCAAGTTTTAAAAGAGATGTACGAGGCAGATGTTTTACACAGAGAGTGGTGGGTGCCTGGAACTCATTGCCGGGGGAGGTAGTGGAAGCGGATACGGTAGTGACTTTTAAGGGGCGTCTTTACACGTACATGAATGAGATGGGAATAGAGGGATATGGTCCCCAGAAGCATAGGGGGTTTTAGTTCAGTCAGGCAGCATGGTCAGTGCAGGCTTGGAGGGCCAAGGGGCCTGGTACTGTGCTGTAATTTTCTTTGTTCTTTGATTTGCTGCATACAGCAAGAGACCTTCATCCACTGTGTCTGTGCTTGATGTCAAGTCAAATACCACAGGTATTGTATTTGGCTTATCAAGGGTAAAGGTCAGCATTCTACCATATTATATCTCAACTGACTTTGTTGACAAATTAGAAAGGATGCTTTTATATCAACGAGTAGGGTGTTTGCAGAACTGGTTCAAAAAGCATATACATTCCCAAAGTAAACCTCCCCATTGCTAATGAAAATTAATAAGAGGATTCAGTAAAACACGATCTGCTTAGACACTGGCCATGAATCCAGCAGGCTTATACTGGGGTTACTGCTGGCTTCACGAAATCGGTGCTTTGGGAAACCACAGCACAAATGCATTCCCCCCTCACGCCAATATCAAATACATCTAAACTATACCTACCTCCTTCTCACACATTCATCAATCCCTTCTTTCCCAAGAATACATCTTGTACCATACATTTCAAATAGCCTTCCTTGGTAACCGATCCCGACAAGTTCATTACCTTTCGCATAAAACTGCTCTGTGCCACTTCTATTTTTGCCCTACTTATTTTGTAGGGCACAGGGTACTTTGCCAGTTTCAGTCTTTCATGAAAGACAACCTTCTGTTGGGAGCTATGGTTTCATGGGCCTGGCACAGCCTTCACGACCTCTCTCGACGGGCCATTTCTCAGATTTGAGCCTCAGCTGACAGATGGAAGGTCACCAGAAGCCAAGGGAGTAGCATCACAGACAAGCTCAACCCATGCTCATCTGGCATACGTAACTTGCAAGAGGTCCCTGGATAGAGATCAGGCGAGACAGAGACTAATTCCTCCCGAACACAGGACATTGAGATCGATTGTGGTACCTCTAACCTTACTCCCAGTAGATTTGCTAACGAGCAAGGAATCAAATCTGGAACTTCCCTTCTCCTTATAATCTAGCCAGTTTTTTTTTAATTGCTGAACAGTTCTGAATTGCTTTTCTCTCAAATTATTGAAAAGAAAAAATAGGTAAGTTGTGGATAACCTAAATTCAGCTTTCAAAGAAAAAATTCCCTGAACCTTCCTTGTAACTGTCCTTTATCCAGAATCGGGTTGATGCATGACTCTGCACCTCCTCAATGGCAATAATATCCATTCATTAACTTCTGAGTAAGCATCAGGTTACACACAAGCCAACATGATATTACATTCTGCAATTCACTCCCAGGTATGCAATATTCTACATGTAATCTTTTTTGAGGCTGACATCGTACTACGTTATTTTACAATTCAAACCACTCTCCTTAAGAGGCATATCATACCTCAGGGCTCCAATATGTTCAGTAATATGAGTTACAAGCACTTTTACATTGATACCCACCCAAACCACTTTCTATTGTGGCAATGTGTTAGTCGAATTGCACTTTGAATCCCTCGGGCTGCTGCTCAACAGATATTGCATTTTTGAAAAGCACCTTCCAGATAAAAAAAAAACTTCTAAGCTGCTTTACGGACTAAGAAAACATCTCCTGAGCCAGGAAGGGAGTGGTTAGCAGGGGCACAGTGAGATTTTTTAAAAAAGATGGAGGAGAAGAGGTTTAGGGAAGGAAGTCCAGAGAGTACGATTCAAGTTGATGAAAAGCTCTGTTGCTAGAGGAGTTAAAATAAAAACAACTTGCATTTATATAGCGCCTTTACTGTAGCAAAATTCCCAAGGTACTTGACTGAGACATAATTTAACAACACCAAATCTGCAGAAGACATTGGGAAAGGCGAACTTGGTTAAAGATGCTTCCAGGAGGAGAGAACAGTGGCGCAATTTAGGGAAATGTTTCAAAGTGTCAGGCCTTGACAGCAGAATGGCATGGCCGCCAGTAGTGGAAGACAGGCTTAGGGGAATAGCCACTTGAAAAAAAGCACTAAAGTCAGAGAAATAGAGCTCTCTGAGGAGGGGAGAGAGAGAGAGATGAGATGGGAGATTAGATAGGGCCGGAGGAAACTGCAGCAATTAGCTCGGGCGAATGGAGGAGTTTTCAATTTAACCTGTTCGGGGACAGGAGTTGAAATTCAGCAAGAAGGGTGATGGTTGAGTCTTCCCAGGTGCTGATAGATAGTCATTACTCAATAATGAAATAAGACTAACTTATTTTGAAAAAAGCAGGACTCTAGTTCCACATTTTGGTTGATACCACGGCAGAGAGGGAGGTTTAGGTTAAGGTCGTGTGGGGCATGGTTATCAGTTTGTATAGATCCTTCAAGGTAAGGATGAGGATGGCGCCTACCCAGCTATATCAGAGCCCAGCATGGACATGATCCCTGACTTTAATAACTTCCTATCTCTCTTTAAAAAGAAGCTCCTTAAAACTACCTCCTTGTTAAAGCTTTGTGTCATCTGTCCTAAAGTCTCCTGTGGCTGGGTGTCAAACGTAATCTTCACTCCTGTGAAACATCTTCATGGGTTTCATGAGGTCAAAGGCGCTATATAAATACAATAAGTCTTTTTAGATCATTCACAAATCACGCCTGTCACAGGCGCAGTACAGAGGGGCTGTGGGACTCAGGAGGTCAAAAGGGGAGCCATCACAATTATTTATCATCAATAGCAGTAAATTAAATTGTCATTTAATCAGGAGGGAGCATTAGGAGGCACGGTCTGTGGCTCGACTTTCGATTTCTGAAGGATCCCATGTGGATTGCCCAGAGAACCAAAGTAGCTTCGCCCTCCCAGCCAGGCAGTGTTAACCGGAACGGGATAATTTTTTTTTGGGTCTTACAGCTATTTACTGAAGAAAGTTTGAAAGTCGGGCGCTTGCTGGCTCCGACTGCACGTAAACAAGTGGAATTGTGTTTATGAAGGATAATCTGATTCAAGATGGAGAGAGGTTTAAATTGCGGCTGTAAGAGGGGGAAGGGTGGGAAAGATCTTCCTGCAGAAACGTTGAGCCAGGCAAGGCAAGAATACACTCGGAGCCGAACACTGGGTTCATTGCAGAATTTCCAAATCCACCTCCCCCTCCCCAAGTGGAAAAGCATCAACCTTTTGAATGAGTGAACACCTGCTGGGATGGAGATAAGCAGCATCCTGCACGATTGTCAAAGACACTGGAACACTCCCCGGCTGTCACAGAGATTGTGGCAGCGCCGTGTCCACAATGGACTGGCAAACACATTCACCCAGAGTGACTTTTGGAGAGAAGGAAAGATGGGTTGATGGGGATGGGGGGAGATGGATTGTCAAGGAGTTCCTTCAGAGGGTTAATTCAGCAGATTTTGGTGTGTGGGGGGGGGAGGAAGAGATGTATTTTTTCTTTAAGAATGGACAGGGCAAATGGAACAAATTGTATCCGCCGCACACTTGATGTTTGTAACAATGTATCGGCGGGCTCCGGCAGACACAACAAAGGGCGGCCGCTAAGTGACAGCTTCATAACAAGCTGGGAATTGGGACAACCACCTCCCCTCCCCGCCCCTCCAAATACAACCCAGAAAAATACCCCTCCCCTCCCCAAAGAGATTAAAATCAGTCAAAGACCAGTACAATAGGGCACTAATTCCGAACCCCGGTTTACTCACAGGCCGCTGCTCTGTTTCGTTCGCCTCCATTGCGTTCAGTGAATGAACAGCAATGCGAACCTTCCAGTGCGTGTCTCCGCCGGCTACCGCCTTCCCAGCTTGGTCAACACGGACAACCCTCTCCCCCACCGCCAAAGTTCCCCAGCACACACCACTCCAAAAGAGAGGGGAGGGGGGAGTAAAGAGGCAATCAAGGATTAAACATTACCTTTAAGACCAGTGCGTGAATCCTAGGCACCAAATACTTCTCTTCAGATCGCAAACATTAAGTTGCCAACTATTGCAAGAGCAGTAATGCTCGATGTTCATCTTTTTCACACAGGCTGATTTTACAAGGAGCCACCCCGATGTAATGGTCTCTTCCAGCGCCGCAGAAGGCTCTGGAACTTGTAGTTTAGCGAGGGGGAAGTTTCCATCTCAGATCTCTGTGGGAGCAGTCAGTGGCAATGCGAAGTGAACCTAATGGCTTGCAGTGCAAGTGCGCTGACAGAGAAATGCTACAATATGTTTGCTGAGGCTTTCGTGAATGAGCATCGAGGTGTTTTCACTGCTGTATTTTGTCTAACGATGGATTTAATTTCAAAGGCAAGTTTGAGAGGGTATTGGGGGATTAGGCAGTACAGCAGCACACTATCCCTTCACCTTGTAGTTCTGGCTTTCAACTCGACTCAGATGGCTAACATCTCTCTCAAGCAATGGACTCAGGTGGAACAGGAGGAGGGAAATCCAACGGGAGTCTTCGTTGGTTATTACTACACCATGTTTTAGGATTTGGATACCGTTTAAAAGTTTATTTATTAGTGCCACGAGTAGGCTTACATTAACGCTGCAATGAAGTTACTGTGAAAATCCCCGAGTCCCACACTCTGGTTGAGTACATTGAGGGAGAATTTAGCATGGCCAATGCACCTAACCAGCATGTCTTTTAGACTGTGGGAGGAAACCGGAGCACCCGGAGGAAACCCACGCAGACACAGGGAGAATATGCAGACTCTGCACAGACAGTGACCCAAGCCAGGAATCAGACCCGGCTCCCAGACGCTGTGAGGCAGCAGTGCTAACCATCGTGCCGCCCTATAATGATGTCTTCTTAATCTTATATAGGTTAACTGTATGTATTCATTAACCACAAGAACTATGCAGATATATATACAGTACAGGGTTCAAGCTGGGAACTGTCTTCATGCTTGCTTGTACACAGGACTCTGTCCAACATTAGATTGACCCCTCAGTGTCGAACATGTGTTCTCTTACATCACTGTGTGGGCAGGACTACACACAGTCTCACTTTAACCCTGTATGTGCCATCTCCTTATACTACACACCATTTATAAGTATCATGCAAGTATTATTCTCAGTAAGAAGGGGCAAATCATTTGCCGTGGAAAAAAAAATCACTCCAGTGCAGGGGGTGCCACATTCCAAGATTTTTGACTATTTTTCCCACAGAAGGGATTTGAAAAAGCATTACTTTTAATGTTGGATTTTTAAACAAACTGTTAAACACAAGTTAAAGAAGCACCTAGGTGGAACATAGTTCAGTTGGGAGAGCTGTCTCACAGACAAGTCAAGCAACAGCCTGATATAATCATACTTACAGAATCAAATCTTACAGATAATATCGCAGACACCACTATTACCATCCCTGTGTATATCTGGCCCCACTGGTAGGACACACCCTGCAGAGGTGGCGGCACAATGGTATGCAGTCGGAAGCATCAGGTCAAATATGGGCTAGGGAAGCTCCTGCTGATAGCTACATAACCCCCTTCCCCAACTGATGAATCAGTACCCATCCATGTTGTGCACCACTTAGAGGCAGCACTGAGGGTGACAAGAGTACAGATTGTATTATGGGTGGGGGACTTTACATCACCAAAAATGGCTCAGTAACACCAGTACTGACTGAGTTGGCCAAGTCCTACAGACAATAAGAGTTTTAACAACACCAGGTTAAAGTCCAACAGGTTTATTTGGTAGCAAATGCCATTAGCTTTCGGAGCGCTGCTCCTTCGTCAGATGGAGTGGATATCTGCTCTCAAACAGGGCATACAGAGACACAAAATCAAGTTACAGAATACTGATTAGAATGCGAATCTCTACAGCGACAACGACGCTACGACAACGGATGAATGAACACCGCTCGACAATCACCAGGCAAGACTGTTGTCTTCCTGTCGGGGAGCACTTCAGCAGTCACGGGCATTCAGCCTCTGATCTTCGGGTAAGTGTTCTCCAGGGCAGCCTTTACGACACACGACAGCGCAGAGTCGCTGAGCAGAAACTGATAGCCAAGTTCCGCACACATGAGGACGGCCTAAACCGGGATCTTGGGTTTATGTCACACTATCAGTAATCCCCACAGCTTGCCTCCTGGACTTGCAGAATCTCACTGGCTGTCCTGTCTGGAGACAATACACATCTCTTTAACCTGTGCTTAATGGTCCCTCCACTCACATTGTCTGTATCTTTAAGACCTGGTTGGCTGTAGAGATTCGCATTCTAATCAGTATTCTGTAACTTGATTTTGTGTCTCTGTATGCCCTGTTTGAGAGCAGATATCCACTCCATCTGATGAAGGAGCAGCGCTCCGAAAGCTAATGGCATTTGCTACCAAATAAACCAGTTGGACTTTAACCTGGTGTTGTTAAAATTCTTACTGTATTTACCCCAGTCCAATGCCGGTATCTCCGGCTGCTAGACTGGGTCTAAAGCAGCTGGTGAGGGAAAAAGATACTTGACCTCAATCTTACTGAACTGCATATCAAAGATGCATCTGTCCATGACAGTATTGATAGGCATGACCACCACACAATCCTTGTGGAGACAAAGCCCCATCTTCATATTGAGGATACCGTCCATTGTATTGTGTGGGATAGATTTCAAACAGATCTAGCAACTAAAGATTGGGCAACCATGACGCGCTGTGGGCCATCAAGAGTAGAATTGTACTCAACCACAATCTGTAACTTAATGGTGCTACATTTACCCCACTCTACCACTATCACCAAGCCAGGGGATCAATCCTAGTTCAGTGAAGAGTACAGGAGGGCATGCTAGGGGCAGCATCAGGCATACATAAAAATGAGTTGTCAACCTGGTGAAGCTACAACACAGGACTACTTGTGTGCCAAACAGCATAGGCGCCAAGATAGAGCTAAGTGATTCCACAACCAATGGATCAAATCTAAGCTTTGCACTCCTGTTGCATCCAGCCATGAATGGTGCTGTAAATTCAACAATTCACTCGCAGAGAATGCTCCACAAATATCCCCATCCACAGTGATGGGGGAGCCCAGTCCAGTGCAAAAGATTAGGCTGCAGCACTTGCTACAATCTTCAACCAGAAATACTGAGTAGATGATCCATCTCAGTTTACTCCAGTGGTCCTCAGCATCATAGCTGGCAGTTTTCAGCCAATTTGATCCACTCCACATGATATCAAGAAATGGCTGAAGGCACTGAATTCTGGAAAAGCTACGGACCCTCACAATATTCTGGCAATATATTTAAAACTTGTGCTCCAGAACCTGCCGCACCCATAGCCAAGCTATTCCAGTACAGCTACAACGCTTAAATCTACCTAGCAATGTTGAAAATAACCCAGGTATGTCCTGTCCACAAAAAGCAGGACAAATCCAAACATGCCTAACAGTCTATTCCTGATTATCAATAAAGTGATGGAAGGGGTCTTCAACAGTGCTGGTAGATAGCACCTGCTTGGCAATAACCTACTCACTGATGCTCAGTTTGGGTTTCTCTAGGGCCGCTCAGCTCCTGACCTCATTACAGCCTTGGTTCAATCATGGACAAAAGAGTTGAACTCCAGAGGTGAAGTGAGAATGACTACCCTTAACATCAAGGCAGCATTTGACTGAGTGGCACCACCTAGAAGAGCTATCTAATCCAGTCCAGTCTGTGGCTCCAGAGTGCTGTGGCCAAGTTCAGAGATGAGATGGTTTTTATCGAAGTTCATCCCGAGCAGCTCCATGATGTAGGACTCTGTGCTCTACAGCCTGTTCCTTGGGATGCACGCCGAGACAAACATCAGATATCGCTGGAGGATCATCAACTCAGTGAAAGATGCTCTTTGGTGTGCCCGAAACTTGTTGGTCTTCCAGTACAAGGAATTGTCCCTGATTAAGCGTTTCAGACTGGCACATTCCAAAGCCCAGGACTATGTGTTGAGGGACGCACTAAAGTTTGGGGCAGCCACCGCAGAGGCACGATGGGGAAGGTCGCTGTATAAGATTTTTCAACCACAGTGAACCAAGAGGCGCATGTATAAAGTGAATATTACCTGTATACAATAAATATTATATGTATCTCAATTGTACTTTAGCACCTTGGAGTGCAACCTTTTCTCTGCAGACAACCTTTAAAATAACTTTGCTACAATTGTATTGTATTCTATCGTACAATTATACATCTCAGAATCTTACTTGATATATGTAAAGAGCCTGAATATTAAGGCGTTTTGTGTGATGGTCATTTTGGAATGATTGTAATGTTCTCACAGATTTATGAATAAAGTATGTGTTTGGAAAAAAAAGCCATGGCTAAGTTCAAAGAGAAATCAAAGTGTGAATATCAGAAAAACAGATAAGTGACTGGTTAGTGAATATTCTGCTCCTTTATCTTTAAAATGTATGCAACTTATTAGGAATTGTAAGATTTTATTAGTTGTAGTAAGACTTACTAGCAGTAGTAAAGGTTATTGGGAGTAGTGTTGTAGGTAAATAATACCTTTGAGATAGTTAGTAAGTCAAAGTACAGTGAGCTTTATTCTCAAAAGCTTTTGGGAGAGACCTGGCACCTTAACAGCGGTTCACCAGATCTCTCACTGAACACAAGAAGTGTGGACATTTATACATTATGGCTCCCAGCACCAGTCACGATGCAAACACTGGTCTGGTCATGAATTAAAGTCCATTTATCAGTCCTTGATCACGAAGCACGATGCATCTGGCAGCCTTTGACCATAAACCAGAGTGTATCTGGCATTCTCAGGTCACGAAGCCCAAGTCTTCTGGCAGCTGTAGTCACGATGCAGTCTTAGGTTCCCTGCTCTTCCCACGACTTTTCCTTTGAAGTGACTGTGTGGCCCGCGGCGATCCCAGTGGGGAGTCTTCCTGTCAAACAGCCGTTATCGCACTCCACATCTTGTAGCTGCTTTCTTTGTTCAAATCACACACAAGCTTGTAGAAAAGGTAAGACTTGCAATGTTTACAAACAACATTTACATTTAACTGTCTGTCTTTATAAGAATAAAAGTGAAAGAATGAAACCATGAATAAATAACTTATATTGATGCCAGGAGCAGTATAAACAAGGGGAGATTCCAGGTACAAAATCCATTAACCCTTTAGGTACAAAATACATTGAATACAAAAAACATTAACCCTTTCCCTTCTTCAATCCCCCCTTTTGGTTAGGGCCAGGTCCAAGCATGGCCCCACGACCAACTCAGAACCAAATGTTACCAGCCTATGGGCCTATGAATATAGGGTACCACATATGCTAAATAACACGATCCCAGGGAAGCCATGAGTAGGCACTGTGTCCACAGACAAAATAGGTATCATTATATGCAGCCATGCTGCTCATATAAGTGGAGGAGAGGTTGACCAGGACATCAGCAGTGGGGCAATGGATTGTAATCTGTTGCACCAAAGCCCAGGCACCACTGCTGACATTAACCTGCTGGGTACAGTAGCTACGGCTAACAAGTATGGTTCCGTTTCTTACCAAGCAGATAGATCCCCCTTGTTGGTTTTTCACAACATGCCTGATGGGGTTTTAAATGTCACTTTCCTTGTCCCATCTTGGGTTCCATTCTGATTCAAAATCCACTCTACCATTCCTGGAGTTGACAAAGGGATAGGGAATAAAGGACTTCCCCCCTCTCCTCTGTGCGTGGGAATATGCGAGCAGACCCAGCACTTGCTCAAATTTGACTGTAATGCATACAAATGAGACATATACATGAAAGTGTTCACGTGATGAGACCTGATTTTAGAGGATTGGTACAATGATCGCGTGGATCGGCCAAATCTCATGTTGATGTACTCATCCTCCCGAACCCTCTGCTGTTGCCCGGTACAGGTCAATCCCGGTCCCTCAGCAAAACACCAAAAATTCCAGTTACACCACGTTACATTGCATGGGCGACCCCAATCACCTCGCCCTTCCAACAGAGTTGGCAACATGGCATGGTTAAGGAATCCTGAGCAGCGGTCCCTATGGGTTATCTTCCAGGGGCCTATTCCATGTGTTGGAAGGTTACAATAGACAGAGTCATCGTTACAGAGATGCTTGCGATGCTCTATCCCCAAGTCTACACAATTCCATCTATACTTCCCGGCACGGTAGCACAGTGATTAGCACTGCTGCTTCACAGCTCCAGGGACCTGGGTTCGATTCCCGGCTTGGGTCACTGTCTGTGTGGAGTTTGCACATTCTCCTCGTGTCTGCGTGGGTTTCCTCCGGGTGCTCCGGTTTCCTCCCACAGTCCAAAGATGTGTGGGTTAGGTTGATTGGCCATGCTAAAATTGCCCTTAGTGTCCTGGGATTTGTCGGTTAGAGGGATTAGTGGGTAAATATGTAGGGATATGGGGTAGTGCCTGGGTGGGATTGTGGTCAGTGCAGACTCGATGGGCTGAATGGCCTCTTTCTGTGCTGTAGGGTTTCTAAGAGTCTAAGTAACCAGCAGAGCAAGGGTCGTGAGAAGCAGCAAGAAAATTATCCTATCACTTAACTAATAACCCGCTCGACCGTTATACAATGGTTCAAAGGCTATATTGCCCACGCGCAACTTCCCGCGAACCCGTTCAGCTTGCTTGAAGGTCAACTGTCTCGCGTATCTGTGAATTAAGCACACTACACAATTTTAACCTCATAGAGGCCCTTCCATTTAGGGGCGAACCCAGGTTTGTTAGGTAGTGCTTTTACAAGGACACAACTTCCCGCCCGTCAGGGAGCATTTCAAGCTCTCTCTCTGTGTCTCTTTGTTCCTGATTGTCTTTTACCAATTTGCGCATCCCTTTAAGTTGGGTGCCTAGTTCCAAAACATATCTTCTGATTTTATCTTTTAGTGAACCTACATCATCGTATGGCTTTAGCTAGTACATTATACATTTAATTGCATATCCCCCTTCCATAGAAAGCTTAGTGTGAATTAAATAACACTTTACACTGGCCTTTTGGCTGCAGCTGGACATCCATTCATTTGTATGTAATCTCATCAAAAGACATCGCTTTCCCCATTAAATCACATGCCATACAGCTCTGTTCTTACATTATATCTAATTTGATCATTTGTATGTCGAGGAAAACAGGAAGCTCCTACAGAATTATGTTTTATCCATACACAACATATAATATATAATATTATACAAAATTGGTGAAGGCTTTTCAGGATTTGATTTTATTCTCGGGTCTATATGGCAGTGCTATACTGTATAATAAAAATAATCAAGTGGCAGTTGTATCATACCACTTTACACATCAAAACCGTAATATCCAAACCCCTTTAATCCAAGCCATTTCCAATTTTAAACTAAGCTCCAGATCAAAACCCCGCACTCGAGGAAAACAACAGGCGCCAAATCAAAACCAAAATAGGTACAATACATACTAGTTAATTAATCAGAAACGTTTTGTTTGATTCTTAACTGGCCAGATTTTAAGCTTTGCAGTAATTTATATTTGGTGAACCTTGAACAATAGATGGCACATAAAATTCCAACGGCAGTACATAATTTTAACCAGTTTACAGAATATTAAACTATCAGATGTTTGTAAATCACTATATTCTGCGGACCTTAATACTGCATTCTAAATGGACAATTTGCATTGGCAACTAAGATTTAATTGATTAATCTCCTGCTGGGACTTGAAATAAGCAGAATTACGATTCACTTCACTAACTTAATATATTTTAAACTGATTCATAGACAGTACATTTACCTCATTCTTTTGTTCTTGCTTATCTACCTTTCCATAAAATTACTTAATTTCTTCTCTTAACTTCTCAACTAACTCTTATAATTTTCACTTCAAGACAAAGGAGAGAGCACATAGTTCCCTCCAAGGTTTAAATCCTTTCTTAACAAAATTTAAACACAGGCTTATTCAAAATTCAAATTGGCTATTTCAAACTTCAATTTATGTACTTCGATTTTGAAATTTCAATTTATCTTCCAATTTTTATTTAAACTCTGTATCAAACCCACTGTTGTAAAATCACAACTAGGGGAAGAACATCAAAACATCAAAGCAAACAACTTTGTTAAACACACCATAGACACACATGGAAGCTTCCAACATTCATTTCACAGCATTTCCTCTTTCATTCAAACTTAACATCTTAAACTGGGATGAAAGTAAAACATTTAAAGAGAATACAGAACATGGATTAAGACAGTCACTTTTATTCTTCTTTCTTCCAAATTGTAACTAAACTCAAAATAGAAGTAAATTCAAGAAATTTTATCACTTTAATTTTTAACAGTTTTAACACTTCCCCAGCTCCCCTGAGGCTAAACTAAGGTGCAAAGCACTGCATCCACTGCCTGCAACAAACATTCCACAAGAACAAACAGGCTACAACAACTCCTGCTCTCAATCTAATACCACAACCAGCACTTACATTCGACTAGCAACCAGACCACACAAACACACTGAAATACAAAAACTAAGATTTCTCCTATCCACCACCAGGTATGCCACTAGCCCACTCTACCAACTCATCATAATCCTGGGACATAATCACCCCCAATTTTAGGATGTTTTGGTGAACACTAAAGAATTCATCCTTAAAAGCCTGGATGAACGCTCGATCTCCTGATCTCCTCAACCTGGGTTTCCTTGTCTTGAGCACTTCTGATATACCCCCATATTCAGAAGTTCCTTCCCCTTTTAACTGTTTCATTGTGGTTATTCTGCTCCAGTTAGTAGGAGCATTTCCTACCACTCTCTGAATTTCTACCTTAAACTGGGCGAAGGGTGTCTGTTGGGCATTTATTTCATGTGTCCAGCGTCCCCCACTATAACCCTGTGCTGGAAGAGTGGCAGGTCCACCTGCTACCTACTTCCACTTACCCGCTGGACAGGCTGCCCTGACCAGCTGGTGTACGTCTCTCAGATGTAATAGATGTCTTATCCAGATTGTGTCTAATTCTTCCCAGAATTTAGTGGTTGCGCTTCTAGGTTGTAATTTACCCAGGGAAACCACTATCTGCTGTCTCTCACCTGGGGTGAAGGGTTCATAATTTACTTTTGGCTGCGCATCTGTTCCCCCTCGGGTTACGGGCACTAAGTTGTGTTCTAGTGCTTCCCACTCCTCTGGAAGAGCAGTTAGTCCCTGTTGTGTGGACTCATAAGGAGGTAGAGGAACGGTTTCCCCTCTCCATTGCTTCTCTTCTAATACTTGGTTTTGTTTCTCCAGTTCCCTTACTCTGGATTCTAACTCCCTAATCCTTTCTTTATCCTCACTCCACTTCTTAGTGGAGGCGACTACTTGCTCAATTAGTCTAGCTAACTGATGTATTAACAATACTCCTATTTTCTCTGTCATGTTTCTCTTTTCTTTATCCAACCACTTATGCTGTTGGCCCAGAGGGTAGGATAAGTCCCACCCCCCTTTTCTCATCTGTTTAATGAATTTGTTCCTCTTAGTCATATATTTGTCTATCAGGGATTCCGGGGGTCCCCATTGTCCTTGTGATCCCGCCATAATACAGATAAGGTTTTATACTCACCACCTGGGGTCTTCTAGTCTCCCTTCTTGCTCTCCCCTCCTAGGTCGCTCTTATGAGAGTCTGGTGCCACCTGTCAGGGGTGATCAAATCCCTCCGTACCACTGCTTACACTATTAAGCTTACACTGTTAAGCTTACACCATTAAGTCGGATTCTACTCCGGTGATCACTCAGACAGTCTCTTTCACTCACGTCTGAACATCACACCTCAGGCAACTTTTCTCCAGTCTTTATGCCCACTTCAAAATCCTGGCCTCAGCGTGGGGGATTTCGCCTCTTAATATTCGGTCTAAGGCTGAGTATAAAAGACAAATGCCTCCTTGTCCGTATGTGTTCAGTTCAGACGTCTTTCACTCTCACACTCTCTCATCACATATGATCACCCACTGTAGTTTCACTCACCCCATTAGATTCCGAATTCTATTCCAGTGTCCCAGTGGGGAGTCTTCCTGTCAAATGGCCGTTAGCGCACTCCACATCTTGTAGCTGCTTTCTTTGTTCAAATCACACACAAGCTTGTAGAAAAGGTAAGACTTGCAATGTCTACAAACAACATTTACATTTAACTGTCTGTCTTTATAAGAATAAAAGTTAAAGAATGAAACCATGAATAAATAACTTATATTGATGCCAGGAGCAGTAAAAACAAGGGGAGATTGGCCATAATGAAGGGTTATAGAAACATAGAAGAAACATAGAAAAACTACAGCACAAAACAGAGCCTTCAGCCCCACAAGTTGTGCCGAACATATCCCTACCTTTTAGGCCTACCTATAACCATCCATCCTATTAAGTCCCATGTACTCATCCAGGAGTCTCTTAAAAGACCCTATTGAATTTGCCTCCACCACCACTGACAGCAGCCGATTCCACTCGCCCACCACCCTCTGTGTGAAAAACTTCCCCCTAACATTTCCCCTGTACCTACCCCCCAGCACCTTAAACCTGTGTCCTCTCGCAGCAGCCATTTCCACCCTGGGAAAAAGCCTCTGAGAATCCACCCGATCTATGCCTTTCAACATCTTATATACCTCTATTAGGTCTCCTCTCATCCTACGTCTCTCCAAGGAGAAAAGACCGAGCTCCCTCACCCTATCCTCATAAGGCATGCCACTCAATCCAGGCAACATCCTTGTAAATCGCCTCTGCACCCTTTCAATCTTTTCCACATTCTTCCTGTAATGAGGCGACCAGAACTGAGCACAGTACTCCAAGTGGGGTCTTACGAGGGTCTTATATAGCTGCATCATTATCCCCGGACTCCTAAACTCAAACCCTCGATTGATAAAGGCCAGCACACTATACGCCTTCTTAACCACCTCTTCCACCTGCGGGGCCAATTTTAGAGTCCTATGGACCCGGACCCCAAGGTCCTCCTGATCCTCTACAGTACTAAGAGTCTTTCCCTTTATATTGTACTCCTTCATCCCATTTGACCTGCCAAAATGGACCACTATGCATTTATCTGGGTTGAAGTCCCATGAATTATGTTTGTGATACTTCTAGGTACAAAATCCATTAACCCTTTAGGTACAAAATACTTTGAGTACAAAAAAAATTAACCCTTTCCCTTCTTCAGCAGCAATGTATATAAATTATCAATTTATTAAAAATAAATAAATAATCATATAATAAAGATGGCAGGATGGGTGATGTGTTGCAACTGAAGAACGTGAGAGTTTTCCAGAAGGCATTTGACAAGGTGCCACATCAAAGGTTGTCAGGGGGTAACATATTAGTGCAGATAGAGGATTGGTTAGCTAACAGGAAACAGAGATAGGCATAAATGGGTCATCTTCAGGTTGGCAAAATGTGGTGAGTGGAATGCCATGGGGATCAATGTTGGGACCTCACCTATTTACAATTTATGTCAATGATTTAGATGAAGGGATCAAATGTATGGTTGCTAAATTTGCTGATGACACAATGGTGGGTAAGAAAATAAATTGTGAAGAGGACATAAGGGGGGAAGTTTCTTATGCCACCCGCCACAGGAATCGTAGCGGGCAGGGAACGAACCACACAAAGGTCCGTTGACCTCAGGCATGATTTTCCAGTTTTGGGGTGAGCGCGGTTGGAAAATCCCACCCATGGAGTCTGCAAAGGGACATGGATAGTTTAAGCGAGTGAGGGAAAAATGGTAGATGGAGTATAATGTGGGAAAATGTGAACTTGTCCATTTTGGCAGGAATAATAGAGAAGCAGCATATTATTTAAATGGAGAGAAATTACAGAACTCTGAGGTACAGAGGGATCTGGGTGTCTTAGTATGTGAATCAGGAAAAGTTAGCATGCAGGTACAGCAAGTGATTAGGAAGGCAAATTGAATTTATTTCTCTACTGCAAGGGAAATGGGTATAAAAGGAGGAATGTTTCAATATAGTTGTACAGAGCATTGGTGAGGCCACATCTGGAGCACCACGCAAAGTTTTGGTCTCCTTCTTTAAGAAAGGACATGAATGTGTTAGAAGCCATGCAGAGAAGGTTCACTCAAATGATATCTGGAATGGGATGGGTTATCTTATGAGGAAAGATTGGACAGGCTGTGCTTGTATCCATTGGCGATTAGGAGAATGAGAGGTGATCTTATTGAAAAATAAGATCCTGAGGGGACTTGACAGGGTGGGTGCTGGAAGGATGTTCCCCCTTGTGAGAGAGAATAAAGCAAGGAGACACAGTTTAAGGATAAGAGGTTTCCCATTTAAGATGGAGATGAGAAGAAATGTTTCCTCTCCACAGGTTGTGAATCTTTGGAACTCTTCCCCAGAGAGCGGTGGAGGCAGGAGCAGTAAGCATTTTTAAGGCAGAGGTAGATAAATTCTTGACTAACAGGGGAGTAAAAAGTTAAGTGGAATGTGGAATTGAGGTCACAATCAGATTAGCCATGATCTTATTGAACGGAGGAGCTGGCTCGAGGGGCCAAATGGCCCACTCCTTTCCTAATTCATCTGTCCGTATGAGGGGATGCTGCTGTTGGACTACCTTTCTTGTCACTTGGTTTGGAGGATCTTGTGAGGGCACTATTGCGGAAACTTCTCTTGCGCTTGCTGCAGTCTGTGACACCCTGATATGACCAACGTAGCTGGCTAACATAGTCAAAATTCCCTATATTGGATTATTCAGCAAAGATTGATCGGCTGGATTGAATAAGTGAGCCCAAACGTAACGGCTATTCATGAAACTGACACCATGAATTAAATAAGCTTAATGATTCCGAGCCAACGTCACCCCACTGATTGCTTGCTCAGTCTACTTTAAGAGTAATTGAGTGCCTGTGCAAAATGCCCAAAGGTCACTTTTGGGTATGAAGGAAATACTGGTTTTGCAATCTTTGAATGATCTTATCATACAAGCAGGTATCAGATTGTGTGAGTCGACTCCCACACAATAAGGGGAGCACTGTACCTAAGAAGGTATGTACGGTACTGAAACCCAAATTTGTAACAAGAGTTTTAATCTGCAATCCAATCCATTTATTACTAATCTGAGAATACATCAGGAAGATGTCATTGAATTTTACAAATAGGTCTTTCCATTTATAATGAAATATATTGGCTTACAATGATTTTAAAATCAAATGACGAAAACAAAATAGTGCAATACAAAACGGCTAATTAATGAAAAAAGTAAGAACCTGAATTGCGTCAACACTGCTGGGCCACCAGTATTATTTTTTATTTGATTTGATTTGATTTATTATTGTCATGTATTAACATACAGTGAAAAGTATTGTTTCTTGCACGCTATGCAGACAAAGCATACCGTTCATAGAGAAGGAAACGAGAGAGTGCAGAATGTAGTATTACAGTCATAGCTAGGGTGTAGAGAAAGATCAACTTAATGCGAGGTAAGTCCATTCAAAATATCTCATTAAGCTGAGACCTAAACTATTCCTAAGGAATAACTACAATTACTCACAAGTTTGAAAATGATTGATACTTGAGAGGCCAAATCATTGGGCGGAATTCTCCAAGCCCCCACCAGCAGGTTCAATGCTGAGCAGGGGAAAAATTTGATGGTTCAATGATGGGCAGGGGGAAAATTTGGTGGGAAGTCCAAAAACCAGTTTTATGATGGTGTGGATTTACAGCGGGATCTTCCGCTGGCGCCCACCATGGCAGATCAGGAACCCCGCTGGAGGCTGGCATGACACTCATTTGCATCCCATTGATGGGCTGGAGATGGAGGTGCAACTACCCATGCTTGATTCTCCACAGCACCAGTGGGAAAACACGTCTGTGCGGAACTCATAGAAACATAGAAACATAGAAAAACTACAGCACAAAAACAGGCCCTTCGGCCCCACAACTTGTGTCGAACATATCCCTACCTTTTAGGCCTACCTATAACCCTCCATCCTATTAAGTCCCATGTACTCATCCAGGAGTTTCTTAAAAGACCCTATTGAGTTTGCCTCCACCACCACTGATGGCAGCCGATTCCACTCGCCCACCACCCTCCTTGTGAAAAACCTCCCCCTAACATTTCCCCTGTACCTACCCCCCAGCACCTTAAACCTGTGTCCTCTCGTAGTAGCCATTTCCACCCTGGGAAAAAGCCTGGATTGTGCACCATACAAAGCATACCTGATGAAGGAGCAGCGGTCCGAAAGTTTGTGCTACAAAATAAACCTGTTGGACTTTAATCTGGTGTTGTGAGATTTCTTACTGTGCTTACCCCAGTCCAACGGCGGCAACTCCACATCATGGCTCATAGAGAAGGAAAGGAGAGAGTGCAGAATGTAGTCTTACAGTCACAGCTAGAGTGTAGAGAAAGATCAACTTAATGCGAAGCAGGTCCATTCAAGTGTCTGATGGCAGCAGGGAAGAAGCTGTTCTTAAGTCGGTCGGTACGCTTCCTCAGACTTTTGTATCTTTTTCCTGATGGAAGAAAGTGGAAGAGGGAATGTCCGGGGTGCGTGGGGTCCTTAAATATGTTGGCTGCTTTGCCGAGGCAGCGGGAAGTGTAGACAGAGTCAATGGATGGGAGGCTGGTTTGCGTGATGGATTGGGCTACATTTATGACCTTTTGTAGTTTCTTGTGGTCTTGGGCCGAGCAGGAGCCATACCAAGCTGTGATACAACCAGAAAGAATGCTTTCTATGGTGCATCCGTAAAAGTTGGTGAGAGTTGTAGCTGACATGCCAAATTTCCTTATCTGGAATAACATGCAGATGTTGGGACATACCTGAAACATGCCTGGGGCTGCCTCTGGAGTCCAAGATGGAGGCCACCAGCAACTCTGGACTTTAGAACACCATGGCAGTGGGTGGAGTGAAGCAGCTACTGGTGGACCTTCCAAGATTCATGGTCCTGGAGGGATCCATCCTCCTGTCTCAGAATGTTCTTGGAAATCCATTTTCTTTCTCAGGAGGTCCATTGTCCGGTCTCAGATTTCTCCCAAGATCTATCTTCATTTCCAGGATGTTCACCTTCTTTCTACAATAGTGCATCAGTGAGGCTGGGTACCTTTCCAATATGGCACCTGGATAGGATGGAGACTATCCACCATCAGGCCTGCCCTACCACAGAATTTGGTGGAATTTGGTGGAGAAATTGTATTTTCGATTCCACAGTCCAAAGCAGGAATTTTCCAGCCCCAACCCCGGGACGGTTTTTCCAACGGCCGAGGTGGCTCGCCATTGGCTGTCGGCAGGATCTTCGGGTCCTGCTGAACTCAATGGCAATTTGCGTGGCTTGCCCATCCCGCCACCGGGGAACCTGCGGCAGGGCTTGATGTCGGCAGGAAGGGCTGGAAAACCCCACCCCAGTTGCTAATGTAGATTATGAACAGCAATGGTCCCAGTACTGATACTTGTGGAACACAACGTTCCACCTTCTGCCACTCTGAATAACTTAGAATCATAGAATCATAGAATTGTACAGCACAGAAGGAGGCCATTCGGCCCAATGTGTCTGCACTGGTTCCCAAAAGAGCTACCCAGCTAGTCCCATTCTCCGGCCTTATCTCTGTAGCCCTCTAAATTCATCACTTTCAAATATGTATCCAGCTCTCTTTCGAAACCTCCTGTGGAATATTATCCTTTACTCCCATTCTCTGCTTTCTGCCTTACAACTAGCTAGTTATCAATCCTGCCACTTCTATCCTGACTCCACATCCTCTGACATTATTCATTAGACTATTCTGGGAATTTATCAAAAGTCTTTTTAAATCCAGCTAAACTGCATTACCACCACCTAACTCATTCTGTTATCTCCTCAAAAAATTCAGTAAGGTTGGTCAAGGAATATTTCCCCTTCTATGTTCCATCTATGTGACTGGTAAGCACTTGATATGAACCTTAAGGCAGTATATTTATTTGTTCACTCTGTGCTGGCATCATAAATGTCGCCTTTATCAATCTCCTTTATCAATCTCCTCAAAATGTGAAGAGGAAATCTTCTGCCCAGACACTAGAAATGCAATTGTGTTATAAGGCACACAATAAAACTTCTTCAGCATCTTTAAGGACAGTGATCCCTTCTGATTTAACCTTTTACAGATGTGATTGATGAGACACTTCCTTCACTACACAGCTGCCAGAGATTATCTTCCTATTTTCTCTCTTTATCAGAAGAAATGTCACTTAGTCATGGCTTTAGAATAATCTGTTGGTGCTTTTGATTTCCTTTGATTTTCTTTATTCCTACTCTCTGCTTTCTCTCTTGGAACCAGCTAGCAATCCATTCTGCCACTTGTACCCTGACTCCACATTCTCTGACCTTATTCATGAGTTTATTATGGGGCAACTTATCAAAGGCCTTTTGAAAGGCATGGTCCACAATAGTTAGCACTGCTGCCTCATAGTGCAGGAGACTCGGATTCAATTCCGGCCTCAGGTGACTGCCTGTGTTTGCACGTGCTCCCCTGTGTGGGTTTCCTCTGGGTGCTCTGGTTTCCTCCCACAGTCCAAAGATGTGCAAGTTAGCTGGATTGGCCATGCTAAATTGCCCTTTAGTGTCGGGGGGTTAGCAGGGTAAATACGTGGAGTACCGGGGATAGGGCTTGGCTGGGATTGTTGTCAGTGCAGGCTCGATGGGCCAAATGGCCTCCTTCTGCACTGTAGGTATTCTATGATTCCTGGGAAACACTTGCTCAGAAAATCCAGATAAGTTACATTTACTGCACTTATGGTCTACTCTTTCTGTTATTTCTTCAAAAAAACTTCAAAATAAGTTTGGTTAAACAAGATTTTCTATTTTGAAATACACACTGACTATTAATTACTGTATTTCTCATTTCTGGATGTTACTCTATTCTTTCCTTGAAAGTTATGTCTGGTAGCATCTAATTGCTGTTTAAATGTTATTATTAGTGAAGAACAGGACAATTTTGGATATAGGTGCAGGTAGTCTCACATTGCTTCTGCTAAACTGTAGATTCTATGTAAAACTATGTGGCTTTAGCGTCAAATTGAAACAACATGCATTTCCTTTGCTGACCAGCCAGTCAATACACATGAGAAACTCTCCAAAATATAACTTCAATCAGCAATAAACAATTTTCTTCTGGGATGCCAGATGGATGGCCAGAGCAGTACAGTGAAATGTATTATACTGTGGGGGTGATCTTACTGGCTGGTCACACTGATTGATTGGTAAAGCCAGTAAGCTTGTGGGAGAGGCGATAAACTGAGTTCATGCCCGGTTTCACACCTCTCGCCATCTTACCAGCCCTGGATTGCAGGTGGGAAGGGCGCGAGGTTGATTTAAATATTTAAATCTAATTTTAAATATTATTAGTGAACCCGAGACAGAGACCTGACCTGACGTGGTGGCCTCGCCAGTGGGAGCCGAGGCCATTGAGGCCAGCTGGGTGGTCAGGGACAGGGGGCAGTGCTCCTTGGGCAGTGCCAGCCTGGGACCCTGGCAGTGCCAGCCTAGCAAAATGGCACTGCCCACCTGTTACTGGGTAGTGCCAAGGGGTAGGGCCATGATGGGGGCAGGGCCCAAGGGGAGGGGTGGGGACATCATGGTGCAGGGCCTAAGGGGAGGCGGGAAAAGCTGTGAACTCTAGGGCAGTGATCGACCGGGGGGGGTGGGGTGGGTATCAGGGCAATATCGGGGATCAGCTGTGGGTTGCGGGGATGACCGGCCAGGGAGGCCAGCAATTGGAGGGTGAGGGGGATCCAAGGAGTGGGGAGTGACAGATCCCTCTGTTCTGTTACACAGAACAGAGAGATCTGCACATACGCAATAGTGTAAATGGTGTGAACAGTTGGCTTTCTGGTGAGAACAGACTCTGTCCATTCTCCCTACGGGCATGAATCGCATTTTGCCTTTCTTTGGACACTATACGCCATCAGATCACATCTGAAAACTCACTGAAAAAATGAGTGCAATTCTCTCCCATTTTCACGCTTGTTCCATGTAGAATTTATTTTTGGTAAGCTTTCATTGGGCATAATGTCAAATCAGAGCAGAGGGAACTTTAAATTTAATCTAATCTGTTGTGGAACAGACTTGGAAGTGGTTGATGCTGACATTGGTGTACAATGTGAACACAACATTCTATATGATGTCCCCTACCTTGACAGAACATTAAAAAGTCACCATATATTTTTTGGCAAAGATCAAGCACAGGATCAAGCATGAGATCAGGCGTTAATGCCTGTTCTTGTCAGCTTGGACTCTTATATATCTTTTGCGGGGACCATGAATTGGATTCAATTTGAATTGGTTTTTGTGAGCAAGCAAAGAGATGGATTAAGGGCTTGCTCTATCCATTGGCTTTGTAACTCTGAGAAAGGAATACATTTTTAAAATCTTATACTCCGCTAAAAAGGCACTGGGCATATTAACCCAGGCACTAAATAATGTATGAACAAAGTGAGAAAAAATAGAATATGTTTTTGCAGATAATATTTCAGGCTGTACATATTGCCACAGGTAAGTGTGTAAAATAGATCAGTTGTCAGTAGCAAAATATGGACAGCAACAATTAGCATCTATATAGTGCCTTTAATGTCATGAAACACCTCAGTGCACTTCATAGAAACATAAGAGAACAAAATTTGACACCAAAACATTTCAGAAGATATCGGAGAGGTGATCAAGATTTGGCCAAAAGGCTGGACTTAAGAAGCATCTTAAAGAAAGAGAGAGAGAGGAGGAGAGATTTACAGGGGCTATCCCACAGTTTAAGACCTGGGCAGCTAAAGTCAAAATGGCCAATGGTGGAGCAATGAAAATTGATGATACATTGGAGGTAGGAGAAACACAGATATCTTGCAGGATTACCGGCTGGAGGAGGATAGAGTGATAGAAATGGGTTTGACCACGGAAAAATTTGAAAACAAAGATGAGAATTTGAACATTGAGGTATTGTTGCACCAGAAGCCAATGTTGGTCGGTGAGCACAGGGGTAAATAGGACTTGAGGCAATATCAAAACCAATGTTTTATCAATGGAAGAGCAGTGTTAAAGAATAGTTACCTCAAAGAACAAAGAACAAAGAAAATTACAGCACAGAATCAGGCCCTTCAGCCCTCCAAGCCTGCACCGACCATGCTGCCCGACTGAACTAAAACCCCCTAACTTTCCGGGGACCATATTCCTCTATTCCCATCCTATTCGTGTATTTGTCAAGACGCCCCTTAAAAGTCACTACCGTATCTGCTTCCACTACCTCCCCCGGCAACGAGTTCCAGGCACCTCACTATTCTCTGTGTAAAAGATCTGCCTCGTACATCTCCTTTAAACCTTGCCCCTTGCACCTTAAACCTGTGCCCCCCAGTAATTGACTATTCAACCCTGGGAAAAAGCTTCTGACTATCCACTCTGTCCATGCCTCTCATAATCTTGTAGACTTCTATCAGGTCGCCCCTCAACCTCCGTCGTTCCAGTGAGAACAAACCAAGTTTCTCCAACCTCTCCTCATAGCTAATGCCCTCCATATCAGGCAACATCCTGGTAAATCTTTTCTGTACCCTCTCCAAAGTCTCCACATCCTTCTGGTAGTGTGGCGACCAGAATTGAGCACTATATTCCAAGTGCGGCCTAAGTAAGGTTCTATAAAGCTGCAACATGACTTGCCAATTTTTAAACTCAATGCCCCTCCTCTGGAGATAAGCTGGAGAGAAATGTTATGAGTGGTGTTGGAAATATGAAACATGTATACAGTGAAGGGATATCAATAGGCAAAGGCACAAGAGCTTTTCACTGAGGATTTTCCAGCCAATTCTGCACAAAGCCAATCAATTACTGGAAGAAATCTCAAGGAGTATCTTGATTTTAATAAAAGACAACTTTATTTTAATTTTCAAGTAAAAGTGCTGAAAGTTAGGCATAACATCTGAGGAGAGACGAGACAAGTTAATGGTCAAATCTTTCAGTTTCCAGATAACCAGAGGTAGATGTATTTCTGAAGATGCGTGCTGGGACCCTGTGGATGTCCTGACACACTGCTCTACATGGGAATTGTCCAAAAAAGGAGGGGATCGAGACGAGGTGACTGGGAGCGAGTAAGTTAGCTCGCAAACAGAGAAGGGTTATAGACAGTGCAAGAGGGAGGATGGTTGGGGGATAGAGAAGGGGAGAGCTCAGACCAAAGGATTGAGATGTGTTTACTTTAATGCCAGGAGTATAGTGAATAAAGGGGATGAGCTCAGAGCGTGGATCGATGCCTGGAAGTGTGATGTGGTGGCCATTACGGAGACTTGGATGTCTCAGGGACAGGACTGGATACACCAGGTGCCGGGATTCAGATGTTTCAGGAAGGACAAGGAGGGAAGCAAGAGAGGGGGTGGAGTGGCACTGCTGATCAGGGATAGTGTCACAGCTGTAGAGAAGGTGTGTGCTGTGGAGGGATTGTCTACAGAGTCTCTGTAGGTGGAAGTTCGGAGTGGGAAGGGGTCGATCACTTTGCTGGGAGTTTTCTATAGGCCGCCCAATAGTAACAGGGAGGTGGAGGAACAGATAGGGAAACAGATCCTGGAGAGTTGCAATAATGTGGAGATGCCAGCGTTGGACTGGGGTGAACACAGTAAGAAGTCTCACAACACCAGGTTAAAGTCCAACAGGTTTATTTGGTAGCAAATACCATAAGCTTTCGGAGTGCTGCTCCTTCGTCAGATGGAGTGGAAATGTGCTCTCAAACAGTGCACAGAGACACAGAAATCAAGTTACAGAATACTAATTAGAATGCGAATCCCTACAGCCAGCCAGGTCTTAAAGGTACAGACAATGTGGGTGGAGGGAGCATTAAACACAGGTTAAAGAGATGTGTATTGTCTCCAGACAGAACAGCTAGTGAGATTCTGCAAGTCCAGGGGGCAAGCTGTGGGGGTTACTGATAGTGTGACAAAAATCCAACATCCCGGTTTAGGCTGTCCTCATGTGTGCGGAACTTGGCTATCAGTTTCTGCTCAGCGACTCTGCGCTGTCGTGAGTCATGAAGGCCGCCTTGGAGATCGTTTACCTGAAGATCCAAGGCTGAATGCCCGTGACTGCTGAAGTGCTCCCCCACAGGAAGAGAACAGTCTTGCCTGGTGATTGTCGAGCGGTGTTCATTCACCCGTTGTCGTAGCGTCTGCATGGTTTCCCCAATGTACCATGCCTCGGGACATTCTTTCTTGCAGCGTATCAGGTAGACAATGTTGGCCGAGTTGCAAGAGTAGGTACCGTGTATCTGGTAGATGGTGTTCTCATGTGAGATGATGGCATCCGTGTCGATGATCCGGCATGTCTTGCAGAGGTTGCTGTGGCAGGGTTGTGTGGTGTCGTGGTCACTGTTCTCCTGAAGGCTGGGTAGTTTGCTGTGGACAATGGTCTGTTTGAGGTTGCACGGTTGTTTGAAGGCAAGAAGTGGGGGTGTGGGGATGGCCTTGGCGAGATGTTCGTCTTCTGACATGTTGAAGGCTCCGAAGGAGATGCCGTAGCTTCTCCACTCTGGGGAAGTACTGGACGACGAAGGGTACTCTGTCCACCATGTCCCGTGTTTGTCTTCTGAGGAGGTTGGTGCGGTTTTTCACTGTGGCGCGTCGGAACTGTTGATCGATGAGTCGAGCGCCATATCCTGTTCTTATGACAGCATTTCTTTGACAGCAGGGATGGAATATCCTCATCCTCTTTGAAATTTAATATTGATAAAAGAACATCCAACCAATATTTTTCATCAATTTTAAAAAATGGTCAATTATTGCTAGCATGATCAATGGTCATGCACTGATAGGGAATTACTGCCCCCTGCTGTGTCAGTGGTTTCAAAATAGATATTCAACACAAATCTTTCCATATGTAACTAACTCCTAAAACCTTTTTGACTCAAATGTCCAATCTTAGCACAAACAGAGAGCTGTGTCAAGTGACTCCTGATTGATTTTTAATTAAATCACAGTTTAGATCAAAGAAATGTCCCAAGTGAGCACACTCACCACCACTCCTGTTTTCAATGAACTATTATGGCTATCAGTCCCCCAACACTTCAATTTAAATATCTCACTCTCATTTTCCTATCTCTGTAACATTATATTGTTAAGGACCAGATAAGAACTCCGAGGCATTTTATGAAGTTAGCCTTGACCCTAACTTTTACGTTTGATTTTGACAATAGGGTGAGCATAAGAACTAGGAGCAGGAGTAGGCCATCTGGCCCCTCGAGCCTGCTCCGCCATTCAATAAGATCATGGCTGATCTTTTCGTGGACTCAGCTCCACTTACCCACCCGCTCACCATAACTCTTAATTCCTTTACTGTTCAAAAATGTATCTATCCTTGCCTTAAAAACATTCAATGAGATGACCTCAACTGCTTCACTGGGCAGGGAATACCACAGATACACAACCCTTTGTGTGAAGAAGTTCCTCCTCAATTCAGTCTTAAATCTGCTTCCCCTTATTTTGAGGCTACACCCCCTAGTTCTAGCTTCACCCACCAGTGGAAACAACTTCCCTGCTTCTATCTTACTATTCCCTTCATAATCTTATATGTTTCTATAAGATCTCCCCTCATTCTTCTGAATTCCAGTGAGTATAGCCCCAGTCTACTCCGTTTCTCCTCATAAGCCAACCCTCCCAACTCCAGAATCAACCTAGTGAATCTCCTCTGCACTCCCTCCAGTGCCAGTATATCGTTTCTCAAGTAAGGAGACCAAAACTGTACACAGTACACCAGGTGTGGCCTCACCAGCACCTTATACAGCTGCAACATAATCACGCTGTTTTTAAACTCCATCCTTCTAGCAATGAAGTACAAAATTCCATTTGCCTTCTTAATTACCTGCTGCATCTGCAAACCAACTCCTTGAGATTCCTGCACAAGGACACCCAGGTCCCTCTGCACAGCAGCATGCTGCAATTTTTTACCATTTAAATAATAGTCCATTTTGCTGTTATTCCTACCAAAATGGATGATGTCACATTTACCAACATTGTACTCCATCTGCCAGACCCTCGCCCACTCACTTACATTATCTATATCCCTTTGCAGACTTTCAGCGTCCTCTGCACACTTTGCTCTTCCACCCATCTTAGTGTCATCTGCGGATTTTGACACACTACACTTGGTCCCCAACTCCAGATCATCTATGTAAATCGTAAACAATTGCGGTCCCAACACTGATCCTTGAGGCACACCAAAGTGTTTCACTCCAGGTATGATTCAAGACACCCACTAGGAAGCTTTTAGCAAAACAAACTTTATTTAAGAATACAGTTAGAATATAACAAAAAGAATTAACTCGACCTTTTGGCTAAGATCAAGTGTAGTTTTGCTGTCCTGCACTTGGTTGAAGTCATGAGGTTCCACTGAGGCTTCATTTGCAGCAATTTTTTAAAGCAGCATCTCATCCTTTTGGCTAAGATGCAAATGAGATCAAGTCTTGGAGGAGATGCAATGCCTGCTCCAATTAGCTTGGATCATGTAGATCAAGTCTCAGACAGGAAGTGGTGAGCCTGCCTTGTCAGCTTGGATCTGGAATCTCACTTGCTGAGACTTTGAATTGGACTTTGATTGGATTGAATTGGATATAAACAAAACAAAATTAATTAGCATAATTTTTACCAATCAAAATACTTAAACATGACAAAGTATAATTTTTAACAGCTGGCTATCCCTATTGTTCCAATTTAGCATTATCCCAACATAGACATAAATCCCTTCTTTCGAACTAATTAGCACAGAAACCAAAGCTTCTTATGTGGGTACTAGATTTTTGGCCTTTTAACCCCTCTGGAGAGTGACCCAGGCAGATACTTGTCTTCTAATTCTCACGCAGCAACCTCCAGATAAGGTATGATTCCATGAGAATGACATTAATTAACCCTTCACGCCAGGGGGATTGGCAGCGTAAATATGTGGGGTTACGGGGATAGGGCCAGGGTGGGATTTGTGGTCGGGGCAGATACGATGGGCCGAATGGCCTCCTTGTGCACTGTAGGGATTCTATGATTCTGTGACTGTCAGACAGCTCTCCCAATTTTGGCACAAGCCCCCAAACATTAGCAGAGAGAACCTGGCAGTGTCGATAGGGCTGAGTTTACCGTTGTTGTTTCCAGTGCCTACACCCCTGTGATCCATCCAGTTCCATTCCTTATTAATTTTTCTGTAGCAATTTTATATAACTGAGTGGCTTGCTCAACCATTTCAGAGGGAATTTAAGATTCAACCACGTTGTTGTGGGTCTGGAGTCTCATGTAGACCAGACCAAGTACCAAGTACATTTCTTTAGTGAACCAAATGGGTTTTTACAACAATCAACAATGGTTTCATAGTCACCATTACTGAGAATAACTTTTAATTCCAGATTTATTAATTGATTGAATTTAAATTTCACCAGCTGCCATAGTGGGGTTTAAATCTGTGCCCCCAGAGCATTGGCCTGGGCCTCTGGATTACCATTATGCCACCGCCTCGCCTTACTGAGATTAGGTCTTGAATAGACACTTTTAGTGGACACTTTTAGCACCTTTCTCAGCCTTCTTCATCATCATTTACATTTCCTTTGTCCAATTACAGTCCCTCACCCCACTCTCATAGTATAAATCTTGTCTGATTTTCGTCCTCTTAGCTCTGATGAAGGGTCATCCAAACTCGAAACATTGGCTCTATTCTCTCTCCACAGATGCTGTCAGACCTGCTGAGATTTTCCAACATTTTCTGTTTTTGTTTCAGATTCCAACATCCGCAGTATTTTTGCCTTTATCTGCTCTTAGGTCCTGTTTGGCATTGTGATGCAGATGTACCACACAGGGAAAGTCAATTTTCACTGCAGGGAGATGCAGCTTGATGGAGGGCAGGCCCACCTTGAAGGCAAGCAGATCAAGGGTGTCTGGGGGCATGTCGAGGGTTGCCATGGGCAGTTCAAGGATGAGGGTGTGAGATTCCAGAATGATACCAGGCAGGTCGAGTGTGAAGGGGAACAGTCAAGACTACGTGATGGAAGGTTGATGATGGGTGATGGTGGCTGTTTAGGGGATGATTGAGGGAAGACGTAGCTGGAAGTTTCAAGGGTGATGGGTGATTACAGCTGGAGGGTGGAGGTGGATGGCTGGCAGTTACAGGGACACATTGGAAGCACTGAGGGTGGCAAATGCACATAATATTGTGTCCATGGACATCATTGCTAACATCCATTGAGCTGGCAGGAAACCAGGTTCTTGTGGGAGGAGGCTGTTGTGGGTTGGGAGGAGTCCTGGGCTGAATGGTGGTGCAGGTCTGAAGGGCCAAATGGACTACTCCTACACCTATTTTCTATGTTTCGATATTTCTATTTTCAGAACTTGCACCAGCTATCTTCAAATGCCAGAAAGGCAATGGAGAGATGGGTGACACTATCATGGGAGATTGACCAATGCGCATTCTTTCAACAATACCTGCAGCCCATCAATGTGGAGAGAACCCCATGCTACTTACACTCAAGGCGGCTGAGGCACTGGATGTCTGTGCCAGGTCTCATTTCTGGGCTCCAAGGGGGGACATTGTGGTGGATAACAGGCTGCAACACATAAATGCATCAGGAGATAGAACATAGAACATAGAACATTACAGCGCAGAACAGGCCCTTCGGCCCACGATGTTGCACCGACCAGTTAAAAAAAAACTGTGACCCTCCAACCTAAACCAATTTCTTTTCGTCCATGAACCTATCTACGGATCTCTTAAACGCCCCCAAACTAGGCGCATTTACAACTGATGCTGGCAGGGCATTCCAATCCCTCACCACCCTCTGGGTAAAGAACCTACCCCTGACATCGGTTCTATAACTACCCCCCCTCAATTTAAAGCCATGCCCCCTCGTGCTGGATTTCTCCATCAGAGGAAAAAGGCTATCACTATCCACCCTATCTAAACCTCTAATCATCTTATATGTTTCAATAAGATCCCCTCTTAGCCGCCGCCTTTCCAGCGAAAACAATCCCAAATCCCTCAGCCTCTCCTCATAGGATCTCCCCTCCATACCAGGCAACATCCTGGTAAACCTCCTCTGCACCCTCTCCAAAGCCTCCACATCCTTCCTGTAATGTGGGGACCAGAACTGCACACAGTACTCCAAGTGCGGCCGCACCGGAGTTGTGTACAGTTGCAACATAACGCTACGACTCCTAAATTCAATCCCCCTACCAATAAACGCCAAGACACCATATGCCTTCTTAACAACCTTATCTACTTGATTCCCAACTTTCAGGGATCTATGCACACATACACCTAGATCCCTCTGCTCCTCCACACTATTCAAAGTCCTCCCGTTAGCCCTATACTCAACACATCTGTTATTCCTACCAAAGTGAATTACCTCACACTTCTCCGCATTAAACTCCATCCGCCACCTCTCGGCCCAACTTTGCAACCTGTCTAAGTCTTCCTGCAAACTACGACACCCTTCCTCACTGTCTACCACACCACCGACTTTGGTGTCATCAGCAAATTTGCTAATCCACCCAACTATACCCTCATCCAGATCATTAATAAATATTACAAACAGCAGTGGCCCCAAAACAGATCCCTGAGGTACACCACTTGTAACCGCACTCCATGATGAATATTTACTATCAACCACCACCCTCTGTTTCCTATCCGCTAGCCAATTCCTGATCCAATTTCCTAGATCACCCCCAATCCCATACATCTGCATTTTCTGCAGAAGCCTACCATGGTGAACCTTATCAAACGCCTTACTAAAATCCATATATACCACGTCCACTGCCTTGCCCCCATCCACCTCCTTGGTCACTTTCTCAAAAAACTCAATAAGGTTAGTAAGGCACGACCTACCTGCCACAAAACCATGCTGACTAACACCTATCAATTCATTACTCTCCAAATAACTATAAATCCTATCCCTTATAATTTTTTCCAACATCTTGCCGACAACAGAAGTGAGACTCACCGGTCTATAATTCCCGGGGAAGTCTCTGTTCCCCTTCTTAAACAATGGGACAACATTCGCTAACCTCCAATCTTCTGGTACTATACCAGAGGCCAACGACGACCTGAAGATCAGAGCCAGAGGCTCTGCAATCACTTCTCTTGCCTCCCAGAGAATCCTTGGATAAATCCCATCCGGACCAGGGGATTTATCTATTTTCAGACCCTCCAGAATATCCTGCACATCCTCCTTATCAACTGTAATACTGTCTATTCTACTCCCCTGCAACCCAGTGTCCTCCTCAGCTATATTCATGTCCCCTTGCGTGAACACCGAAGAGAAATATTGGTTCAATGCTTCACCAATCTCCTCCGGTTCCACACATAACTTCCCTCTGCCATCTATAACTGGCCCTAAACTTGCCCTAACCAACCTTCTGTTCTTGACATACATATAGAACGCCTTAGGATTCTCTTTAACCCTATCCGCCAAAGTCTTCTCATGTCCCCTTTTAGCCCTTCTAAGCTCGCTCTTCAACTCCCTCTTAGCCAATCTAAAGCTTTCTAGTGCACTACCCGAGTGCTCACGTCTCATCCGAACATAAGCCTCCTTTTTCTTTTTAACCAACAAAGAAACTTTTTTGGTGCACCACGGTTCCCTAGCCCTACCAATTCCTCCTTGCCTGACAGGGACATACCTATCACAGACTCGCAGTAGCTGCTCCTTGAAAAAACTCCACATGTCGGACGTTCCCAGTCCCTGTAATCTCCTAGTCCAACCTATGTTTCCTAATTCTCTCCTAATAGCCTCATAATTACCCTTCCCCCAGCTAAAACCACTGGCCCGAGGTTCATGCCTATCCCTTTCCATCACTAAGGTGAACGTAACCGAATTGTGGTCACTATCACCAAAATGCACACCAACTTCCAAGTCTAGCACCTGGTCTGGCTCATTTCCCAGCACCAGATCCAATATAGCCTCACCTCTAGTTGGCCTGTCTACATACTGAGTCAAAAAACCTTCCTGCACGCTTTGAACAAAAACTGACCCCTCTAACGAGCTAGAGCTATAACAATTCCAGTCAATATTAGTCAAGTTAAAATCCCCCATAACAATTGCCCTATTACTTTCACTCCTAAGCAGGATTGACTCCGCAATCCTTTCCTCAACCTCTCTAGAACTTTTAGGAGGTCTATAAAAGACTCCTAACAGGGTGACCTCTCCTCTCCTATTTCTAATCTCCGCCCATACTACCTCAACAGATAAGTCCTCATCAAACCTCCTCTCTGACACTGTGATACAATCTCTGACCAATAATGCTACCCCTCCCCCTCTTCTACCTCCTTCCCTACTTCGACTAAAACATTTGAACCCCGGGACCTGCAGCATCCATTCCTGCCCCTGCTCTATCCATGTCTCTGAAATAGCCACAACATCGAAGTCCCAGGTACTGATCCACGCTGCAAGTTCACCCACTTTATTGCGAATACTCCTGGCATTGAAGTATACACATTTCAAACCCTGCTCCACCCCACCTCTGCAATGCCGTGCATTGCAGTCCCCATCCATGCATCCCTCACTTTCAGCCCCACTACTCAGGATCCCTCCCCCCCCCCGAATCAGTTTAAACCTCCCTGCATGGCCTTAGCAAATTTACCCCCCAGGATATTGGTCCCCTTCTGATTAAGGTGTAGACCATCCTTCTCATAGAGGTCACACCTTCCCCAGTACGAGCCCCAATTGCTTAAGTACCTGAACCCCTCCCTCCTGCACCATCCCCTCAGCCATGAATTCAAACCTTCCCTCTCCCTATTCCTCTCTAAACTATCCCGTGGTACAGGCAAGAGTCCAGAGATAACCACTCTGTCAGTCTTGGCCTTTAGTTTCCACCCCAACTCCATAAATCCCTGCCTAATATCCCCTTCCCCTATCCTCCCTATGTCGTGTGTCCCCACATGTACAATAACTTGTGGTTTATCTCCCTCCCCCCTAAGAGTCCTGAATACCCTGTCAGACACATCCCGGACCCCAGCCCCTGGTAGGCAACACACCAACCCTGAGTCCCTACCTTTAGTTCCGACCCTCCTATCTGTCCCCTTAATTGTGGAGTCCCCAATCACAAGGCCCAGTCTTTTACAGCCCCTAACCACCTGAGCTTTCTCACTCGGCTCACCCCCAGAGATCTGCTCTCTATGCTCAGTTGATTCCTCCTCAACTGTAGCCTCCAGCACCGAAAACCTATTATGGAGGGGAACCGCCCCAGGGGATTGTCTTCCCGATTGCTTCTTACCCCTCCTCCTGGCATTGACCCAAGCCTCATTTCTAGGAGTTACTATTTCTCTATAACTCCTATCAACTTCCACCTCCGCCTCCCGAATTATGCGGAGTTCCTCTAACTCCCCCTCCATCTCCTTTACACGCTCCTCCAGAAGCTGCAATCTAATGCACTTCTTACAACTAAAATCTCCTGAAACACTACTGGATTTCCTCACCACATACATCCCACAGGAGATGCAGCATACTGCCTGAACTGCCATCCCTGAAGCCATTACCAGCAAGAAAAAAAGAAAACAAAAAACTTCCCCACACTTATAATTAGGTTAGAGGAGGATGGAAGGGTGGGATCCTCTACCAGTGTAGAGGATCGGGTATCTCCTCTGCACCAATTTATAGGGCTAGGGGCCCGAGAGAAAAAAAAACTACAGCTACCGGCAGGCTTCGCGATGCGGCCTTCCGGTTTCCGTTAATTACAAAAAACCTCCCGAAAATTAGACAAAAAAAAACCCAGAATTTACTCACAGTCCGCGCTCTCTCTCTCACCGCTCACAGTCTCCACCCCGCAGGTCCGCTCCCAGAGGAACACTGAGATAACCAATACCCCGTTCAAAAGGACCAGGCTGCAAGGACAGAGGGCTTAGTGGCCCTCGCATATTTTCCACAAGTGCAGGGTGTCATTGACTACACTCATGTGGTCGTTAGAAAGCTTTGAGAACAGCCATCGACACCCTTAACGTTCAATTAGTCTATGACCACCGAAAATGTATTCAGCAGTAAGTTCTCATTTCCCAAGGGACCCCCCCATGGCCCCTACATCTTACATCACTCCCAGCTCCCGGAGCTATTTGAGGCCCCAGTCCAAAGGTTAGGTTAGACCTTGGCTGACAAGGACTATCCCCTCAGAACATGGCTCATAGCACTAGTGTGTCATCCTTCCTGGAAGATATGGCAATACACACGGCTGACACATACACAAGGAATTTGGATGTTGGCTGGGAAAGGCTGCAGACATTTGGAGTGAATGATGGCTTGAGCCTCATCTGTGATATTAAGCATCTAAAATTAGATCATTTTCTATTAATAATATTTGTTTTAGCGGAAAATATGTAATTGGATACTAGATCACATGGTTGCTGGTTGGCCAGTTAGTTCTCACGGATTCATCAGGCCATTAGAAATAAATGCACAGTTGCCTGTTACATTACAAAACCAGATCTCCTGTGGTGTACATTCCCTTTATTAAAGGATACACTGCGTTAAAGCTCAGGAGCACGTAGCACACAGTGTACTTATTGTGCTGCTAAATTGCAGCTGCATGTAACTTAACTACAAGGTGTAATTGTGCCTCCCGAGTGAATTAACATTTAGAGATTAATTATTAATTCATCCTTCAGATGAGAAATGAAACCAAGGTCCTGAACTGGTGTTCTGGTAGCTCAGATTAGTTCCTGGGATGTGGGCATTGCTAACAGAGTAGAAATTATAATCAATCTCTCATTACCCTAAGGGCATTAAGAGCTAATTACATAGTTTGAGACTGGAGTCACGTGTAGGCTAAACCGGACAGCAGCAGCAGGTTCCCTTCCCTATAGGAAGTTATTAAACCAGGTGGGTCTTTATTACAAAGTTAAGACTCTCATGGTCATCTACTGCAAACCCACAAATTAGCAGGTACACTGAATCTATTATTTTAACAGTACTGTTCCATAAGTTGGGTCATCTGCACCTTACACCATTTCCAGCACCTCTATTCAGTAAATGAATGGACAGGCTAGGCTTGTGTCTGCTGGAGTTTTGAAGAGTAACAGGTGACTCGATTGAAACATATAAGACCCGAGGGTTCTTGACAGGGTGGATGTGGAGAGAATCTAGAGCTGGGGGCACTGTTTAGAAATAAGGGATCGCATATTTACGATGGAGATGAGGTGAGCTTTTTTCTTTCAGAGGGTCGTGAGTCTTTGGAACTCTCTTCCTTTAAAGGTGGTGGAAGCAGAGTCTTTGGATTTAAGGCAGATGTGGATAGATTCTTGGTAAGTGAGGGGGTGATTACGTTATCAGGGATGGCAGGATGCAGATTTGTGGTTACTGTCAGATCACATGATCTTATTAAATGGTGGAGCAGGTTGGAGGGGCCAACTGGTCTACACATCCCCTTTTTTGGATGTTTATATGAATATGCGCTAAGTTTAATAAATATAGTCGCATTTTAGCATACATCACATGATTTGTGTAGAAGAGTAATCAGAAATATCAGAATAAAAGCAAATTTTCTGGATAGCTACCACAACTTGTACGGAAATGCATTAGGGGTAATCTTTGACACAATAAACACAAACTCAGAGGAGTTTGTAAATAGTTTAATGAACCTGAGGTATTCATCCATCCCCCTATAGGGCAGTCACAATTGCATACAATTGTTTAACTGTGGGACAGTTTGCACCAGGCCTCTGGCATGACCCTGGTTTGAAGCAGATGGTAGCAGATGGGTGCATCTGCCCAAATTGTTGATTTCACTCCCCTTAATCTGTGGAAAAGCTGCCTACTGCTCCTTGGAACAGCCCTTCCCTTGACATTATGAGCTTACTGTTATCAAGTAGTGGCAATGAACCTGTATTCTACCTTTCCATTTATACAGGGGAAAGTGAGAAGAATCTTTTTTTATGCAGAGAGTGGGAATAATCCAGAACTTGCTGCCTAAAAAGATGGTGGAAGCGCAGATGTTCAACGATTTCAAAGGGAAATTGGACTGGCACTGAGGGAAATAAACTGGCAGGGTTACGGGGACAGAGCAGGGTAATAGCTCTGACCAAACTGCTCCTCAGAGACCTGACATAGACTCAATGAGCTGAATGGCCTTCTTCTATGCAACAATGACACCATTACCCCATATAGTCTAATTTTGAATTTATAACCTCCAGGTTAGGAACTCAGGCCCACAAATAATAGTCTACTATATCCAGATTACATAAAATATTATATAGCACGAGTTGTAGAAGATCAAGCAGTTCTACTCTTGGACATCTTCTTCTCATCCTGGACATTATTCCTTCTTCAGCTACCACGACCAACAAAAGCCAATTGTCTGGCCATTCAATTCATTTGTTATTTTGGAGCATTACTGCTTACCAATTGGCTGCTACATTTGCTTACACATGTCAAAAGTGATTCATTGAATCTGAAGCACAGAATTGATCTTACTTTTTTCTTCATCAACAGATCCTAATGTCAATTAGAGTCATATGCTTTTGTTCTCTTTTGTATACTTTTCTTTAAGTGTCTACTTCACAGCTCAGTAATATCCTCTTGTCAGTTTACAAAACTATAAAGCAATCTTATCAACCTGTCTGTGATTAGCAACCCAGATAGAAACTCACCATATGCTATCTACTGTATTCCCTGTTATCAGGAGTGTCCCAGAGAAGGGCAGGAGGATTGAGCAACTATGGAGGTTTCAGAATTTGGTATCATAGAATCCTCACAGTGTAGAAGGAGGCCATTAGGCCCATCGAGTCCCACCCAGGCTCTATTCCCGTAACCCCATGTATCTCTGCTAGTCCCCCTGACACTATGGGGCAATTTAGCATGGCCATTCAACCTAACCTGCACATCTTTGGACTGTGGGAGGAAACCGAAGCACCTGGAGGAAACCCACACAGACAGGAGGAGAGCGTGCAAACTCCGCACAGACAGTGACCCAAGCTGGGAATTGAACCTGGGTCCCTGGCACTGTGAGGCAGCAGTGCTAACCACTGTGCCACTGTGCCGCCCCTTGTAGTTCTGGTGTCTTGGAGCAGCTTAAGTTGGACAACCCTCAGGGTAGACCTATGAAACTGATAGCATAAGGAAAGGGAATAAGGAGTAGGCATTAATGACCTGGGCTTCCACCAGCCTGTATCATTGGGGTGTTCAACCTGTAACTCTGGGAAAATATACAACCCTGGCAATCCAGTCATCAATTATATTTGTATTCTAGTTTGGTAGTTTGTCCTCTGAAATTTGTGGATTATTTGTGGTTTGATAGAGTGAAGACCCCAGAATGTCCCAAGGTGAATCTTTGCTTTTTTAAACCTTCCTCTCCCTTGGAGCATTTTGGCCTTTTGGTGTTAAAAACAGTCTTTTCTGGGATCAATTCCCTTTCTCTAGTGAATTTTTGTGGCCTTTATAATGTATTGAATAGGATTCATGAGCTCTTTCAAGTTATAGGATTGCAGAGTTCTTAGAGGGTTAGAGGAGCTTGCAGAGATAAGGAAGGTGAGGATTTGAAGGGATTAGAAATTCAAATTTAAAACTTTGGAAGCCAAAATAGGGCAGCAATGGGCAGTTGGTGCATGATAGAATATAGCCAGTAGAGTTTAAACTTTGGAGGACTTTTCAAAACTTAATTCATGGGATGTGGGGCTGGACCAGCATTTATTTCCCATTCTGAGCTGAATAACTTGCCAGGCATTCAGAGGCATTTAAGATTCGATGCAATGTGGACCTGGAAGCCAAACCAGGTGAGAACAGCAGATTTCCTTCCTTAAAGGGCATAATGGGGTTTTACAACAATTGTCTGGCCATTCAATTCATTTGTTATTTTGGAGCATTACTATTTATCAATTGGCTGCTACATTTGCTTACATAACCATAGTAACCATATGTCAAAAGCGATTCATTGAATCTGAAGCACATAGCTGAAGAAGGAATAATATCCAGGATGAGAAGAAGATGACCAAGAGTAGAACTCCCTGATGTTCTAATGTCAATTAGAGGTCATATGCTTTTGTTCTCTTTCTTCAAGTATCTACTTTATTGAATTCAAATTTCACCACCTGCCGTGGTGGTATTTGAATCCCAGGTCCCCCAGAGCATTATACCGGGTTCCTGGATCTACTAATCCAGTGACAATACCACTACACCATTGCCTCCCTGGAGGCTGCCAGCAGAGTATTGGAACACCTGAGTCTGAAGGTGACAATGGCAATAGACGCAAATTTCAACAGCAGATAAGCTAAAGCAGCAAGTTAAAAGGGAACTTTTACTTCCTCCCTTTTCATGAAGGCATTGGCCCTTGAATTCCTTTCACTATGCCACTGTGCACTATGACCTCCAAATCTTGTAGTTTCAATACAGCTAATTATAATGAGCTGCTAAAGTATAACAAGCTGCTTATTATTACTGACCTTGGATATCCTATATCTCCAGGAATTAATCTCATTCTAAATGTATTTCCAGCCATTCAGACCAACAGCAAAGTAACAAAAATATCACACTGTAAAACTATAAATACTTTATGTAGCAACTGGAATATTTCTGGTGACATCACTTTCATTAGTTTAAAGTGTAAATCTTTGGACACTTACAAGCACGGTCAACAGATAATGTTCCAAATATTATTGAGTTTAATAGTTGATAGCACAAAGAAAGAGCAATGTCACATCTTACAATACTTTTTAATATTAGCTGGCTTAATACAGGGAGCAGCTAAATCAATTACACTCAGTGTAAACCAACACTGTAGCAAATGAGCTGTTGTGGCTAATGAAATTACAAAGTTATAGGGAAACTATGGTAACGCGGCCCCTTTTAGGGGGCGTTCTCTGAGGGCCATGTGGTCGGGCCGGACCCTATGGGGTGTCATCGCAGGAAACTGAGCCAATGGAATGTGAGGGTGTGTATCCCGGGTCAGGGAGAAATGGCAGTGCAAGCCAGGGAAGAGTTGTGTGCAGTTGCACCCTATTTGTACATATTGTTATTTATTGCTTTAGCAATAAAGCCTTTGTGTTCTGAAGCCTCATCAAGTCACCCTTGATTTATTACAGAGACATCAGATAGAGCTTAGGGGTGGGCTAAAGATGGGGCCCAGTAGCCACAGGAGAACAGATGAAGGCTAATCCTGTGTTAAAGATGTTGCGTTCGAGTGTTCCAGGCAACAAATCTGACAGTGTGTGAAATCTATCTGCAGGAATTCAATATGAAGAAAAAGATCATTTGCATTTACAGCAGCTTTAAATAGAAAAATGTCCCAAACCATTTCACTGAGATTCATTAACACAAAAATTAACACGAGTGGGAGAATAAAATGATGTGAAGAGGGGTGATAAAAAGTTTGGTCCAAAGAGATTTAAAGTTTATTTATTTAGTGTCACAAGTAGGCTTACATTAACACTGCAATGAAGTTACTGTGAAAATCCCCTAGTCGTCATACTCTGGTACCTGTTTGGGTACACTGTGGGAGAATTTAGCATGGCCAATGCACCTAACCAGCACATCTTTCAGACTGTGGGAGGAAACCAGAGCACCCGGAGGAAATCCATACAGAGATGGGGAGAATGTGCAGCCTCCACACAGACAGTGACCCAAGCTGGGAATCAAACCCGGGTCCCTGGTGCTGTGAGGCAATAGGGCTAATCACTGTGCCACCATGAAAAGAGAGATAAGAGTTTGTGGCAGGGGTTAAGGGACTGCAAGAGATTACAGTGACAGGAGGGCCAGAACCAGGAAAGCAAACTGTGAACCAATGTAGGTTAGCAAGGATAGGAGCGGCACGTGAATAGGATGATGTAAGACAAGAAACAGGGGTCAGAGCTTTGGATGAGCTGAAGCTTACAGAGGTTGGAAAATGAGAGCCAGTGAGCAGATCATTGCAATGATTGAGTCTGGAGGTGACAATGGCATTTATGGGGGTTTCAGCAAAGGATAGGTTCAAGTTAAAGCAAAGGTTACAGAGATGGAAGTAAGTGGTTTTAGTTTATGGATCCAGAAGTTCAATTCAGGGTCAAATAGGCTGAGATTCCAACAATCTGGTCCACACTGAGTTGTGGGAAGGGTGGAAGGGTGGATATGATTGATGAGGAGGCTGTGGAGTTTGTGGGGGAGGCCAAGCACAATTTTCTGTGGTCTTCCTAGTATTCAATGGGAGGAAATTGCAGCTCTGCCACAAGTCAGACAAGCATTTTGACAACACAGGGCAGTGAATGTGTTAAGGGAGTTGGCGGTGGAATGGTCGAACTGAGTGAGGGTGCTTTGGCTACTATTGGAGTGAAACCAAGTGAGGGAGAAGATAAGTTCAGGTCGATTAGCATTATTTCAGTGCAGCCGCAGGGACAGAAACCTGACAGAAACCAGATTCAAAATGCATTTGTAGGCAAGATGAATATGGACTTGGGAGATGACAACACATTTGAGAACTTGGAAAGGAAAAGAGAGTTTGGTTATAGAGTTATAGAGTCATGGACGTTTACAGCATGAAAACAGGCCCTTTGGCCCAACTTGTCCATGCCGCCCAGTTTTTACCACTAAGCTAGTCCCAATTGCCCACATTTGGCCCATATCTCTCTATACCCATCTTACCCATGTAACTGTCTAAATGCTTTTTAAAAGACAGAATTGTACCCGCCTCTACTACTACCTCTGGCAGCTCGTTCCAGACACTCATCACCCACTGAGTGAAAATATTGCCCCTCTGGACCTTATTGTATCTCTCCCCTCTCACCTTAAACCTATGCCCTCTAGTTTTAGACTCCCCTATCTCTGGGAAAAGGTGTTGACCATCTACCTCTCATTATTTTATGGACCTCTATAAGATCACCCCTCAGCCTCCTACGCTCCAGGGGAAAAAAAAGTCCCAGTCAATCCAGCCTCTCCTTATAACGCAAACCATCAAATCCCGGTAGCATCCTAGTAAATTTAGTAAAATTATAGGGCAGTAGTTTGTAAGGACCGAGGATTTTTAATGTTTCTTTTGAGGAGGTGAATTCTGATGCAAGTTTTGAAAGAAGGACAATTGACAACATCAATGAGCATGGGGGCGAGGAAAGGAATTTTGCTGGTCAACTATTCCCTGGGAATTCAGTCAGGAGAATGGAAGATGGATCACATAGAGAAGATGAACTGTGAGGTAGTAGGGGGGAAGTTCCCCGAATAATGGAGGAAGATGTGGGGGAGTGGGGGCTGGACTTTTCAGGGTCCATTCAAGGTTTTTAAAAAAAATGTATTTATTAGTCACAAATAAGGTTTACATTAACACTGTAATGAAGTTACTGTGAAATTCCCCTAGTCACCACAGTCCAGAGCCTGTTCGCGTCAATGCACCTAACCAGCACGCCTTTTCAGAATGTGGGAGGAAACTGGAGCACCTGGAGGAAACCCACGCAAACACAGGGAGAATGTGCAAACTCCACACAGGCAGTGATCCAAGCCAGGAATCGAACCTGCGTCCCTGGCGCTGTAAGGCAGCAGTGCTAACCACTGTGCTACTGTGCCGCCTCTTCTACCCTGCTTCCCCTGGGGCACAAATCCCATTATGGCCACAAACGCTCACAAGAGGGCGATAATGGACAAACACTCACGAGAAGGCCACAAGGGGATTTGTGTAGGGGAGATCTCAGAATGAGATCTTCCCCACCCCACCGCCGGTGACATAATCAGTAAACCTGATTACTATCAATTTAAATAGATTTAAATATTCTTAAATAACTTAATGCTGCTGCTTCCGGGTCCATCAGATGTTCCTGCCCGTCGGTGCAATGTCACTCCGGCAGGAATCAGCACTGCTCCCTAGCAATCAAGGTGACCATGCCAAGTGTGCGAAGGCCAGTGTAGCCCTGGGGTGGTCAGGGACATGACACTTTGAGGGTGGCACTGCCAGGTGACAGTGTAAAGGGTGAGGCAAGGGGGCAAGGTCACTCGGAACTCAACTGGGGCTTTCCATTATGTTGGGGAGCGGCAATAGTGGGAGGTGGAGGGGGTTGTGTCTACATGGCAGTAATGGGGTGAGGGAAGGTATTGCAGTGGTGGGTGCCTGCATTGTGGGGGGGGGGGGGGGGGGGGGGGGGCGGTGGAAGGTAGGGTTCTGATGTCCAAATGCCACCAATGATAATGGGGTGGGTTGTCTGGTCACTCTGATGCCTAAGTTAAGCCTAATGCGGTGTAAGGGGTTACAAAGGTTGAGGGGGTGGGGGAGTTAAGGCCATGGACGAAGGTATAAAGGTGCATGATGATTTTGAATCTGTTGTTCTGGGTTTCAGAAGTCAGTGGAGATTGACAGGGATTTGGGTGAGAGGTAAGCAGGTTTTAGTGTGGGACAGAATGCAGGCAGCAGGGCTTTGGATGGGATGGGCATTATACAGGGCGAAACTCAGTTGATTGGTGAAGCTGGTGTTGAGGTTGAGTGGAAAGATAATAAAAATGTGAATGAGGGTTACAATTATGTTGTGCATGGAATTATGGTGGAAATGAGTAATGTTCCTTTGGACATTGTAACATTCATCTCAACAATTCACCCTTCTAGTTTATAAATGGTAGAATGATTTGGAAGCCACATTCCCATGGTGACAACAACCCACCACAGATTCAAGTATTGCCGGTTTGAACATTGAACTGAGTCACACAGTTAAAATATTCTAGATTTCAGTTACTTTTTAAATGAAAATTGAGCACTATTTTGCTTCATGCGGATACTATCTGATTATACTGTTACAATTTCCATAATGGGTACACAGCTTACACATTTAACAACATTTTATTGAATTATACAGAAATCACAGCACAGAAACAGGCCATTCAGCCCATCAAGTCTCTGCTGGCGTTTATTCTCCACACAAACCTCCTCCTACCCTATATAACAAGCTGCATCAGCATGTCTTTTCATTCCTTTTTTCTCATTTAGTGGCACAGTGGTTAGCACTGCTGCCTCACAGCTCCAGGGACTCCGGTTCGATTCCCGGTTTGGGTCACTGTCTGTGTGGAGTCTGCACGTTCTCCCCGTGTCTGTGTGGGTTTCCTCCAGGTGCTCCGATTTCCTCCCACACTCCAAACATGTGCAGGTTAGATGGATTGGCCATGCTAAATTGCCCTTAGTGTCAGGGGGACTAGCTAGGGTAAATACATGGTGTTATGGGGATAGGGCCTGGGTGGGATTGTGGTCGGTGCAGACCTGATGGGCCAAATGGCCTCCTTCTGCACTGTAGGGATTCTATGATTCTATGTACTTATCCAGTTTCCTAATAAATGCTTTTTTGCGATTGACTTCAATGACTCAAATGTGGTAGCATGTTACACATTCTAACCATTCTTGTACAAGTTTCTCCTCAATTCTTTATTGGGTTTATTAGTGATTATCTTATGTTTATAACCACTCACTCTGACCTCCTCTATCATTGGAAGCTTTTTCCAGTCTCCCCTATCAAACAACTTCATCATTGAGAGGTGACCTCCCAATCTTCTCTGTCCTGGAGAAAAAAAGCCTCTGATTCTCCTCCAGTCGTGTCAGCATGGCAAACTATTATCACATGGGTGCTGCTCGCCAAACTAGGCAGGAGCTGCTAAGATGGTATTCCTGATGATGAGAACTTTCAAATGGAAATAATCTAAAAATGGGTCTTAGAGATTTCATGTGATGGGGCTGCGACTATTTCTTTGGACAGCCTGTTCCACTGTGGTATTGCCCTTGAAAGGAAAGATTGTTAATACACTGTCTCGGAAATAAATTAAGAAGTTTAACAACACCAGGTTAAAGTCCAACAGGTTTATTTGGTAGCAAAAGCCACACAAGCTTTCGGAGCTCCAAGCCCCTTCTTCAGGTGAGTGGGAATTCTGTTCACAAACAGAGCATATAAAGACACAAACTCAATTTACATGAAAAATGGTTGGAATGCGAATACTTACAACTAATCAAGTCTTTAAAAAACAAAACAACGTGAGTGGAGAGAGCATCAAGACAGGCTAAAAAGATGTGTATTGTCTACAGACAAGACAGCCGGTGAAACTCTGTGGGGGTTACAAATAGTGTGACATGAACCCAATATCCCGGTTGAGGCCGTCCTCGTGTGTGCGGAACTTGGCTATCAGTTTCTGCTCAGCGACTCTGCACCGTCGTGTGTCGCGAAGGCCGCCTTGGAGAACGCTTACCCGAATATCAGAGGCCGAATGCCCGTGACCGCTGAAGTGCTCCCCAACAGGAAGAGAACAGTCTTGCCTGGTGATTGTCGAGCGGTGTTCATTCATCCGTTGTCTCAGCGTCTGCATTGTTTCCCCAATGTACCATGCCTCGGGACATCCTTTCTTGCAGCGTATCAGGTAGACAACGTTGGCCGAGTTGCAAGAGTATGTACCGTGTACCTGGTGGATGGTGTTCTCACGTGAGATGATGGCATCTGTGTCGATGATCCGGCACGTCTTGCAGAGGTTGCTGTGGCAGGGTTGTGTGGTGTCATGGTCACTGTTCTCCTGAAGGCTGGGTAGTTTGCTGCGGACAATGGTCTGTTTGAGGTTGTGCGGTTGTTTGAAGGCAAGAAGTGGGGGTGTGGGGATGGCCTTGGCGAGATGTTCGTCTTCATCAATGACATGTTGAAGGCTCCGGAGGAGATGCCGTAGCTTCTCCGCTCTGGGGCTCACGTTAAAGAAGCCATCCCCTACGGACAAGCCCTCCGTATACACAGGATCTGCTCGGATGAGGAGGATCGCAACAGACACCTCCAGACGCTAAAAGATGCCCTCATAAGAACAGGATATGGCGCTCGACTCATTGATCAACAGTTCCAACGCGCCACAGCGAAAAACCGCACCGACCTCCTCAGAAGACAAACACGGGACACAGTGGACAGAGTACCCTTCGTTGTCCAGTACTTCCCCGGAGCGGAGAAGCTACGGCATCTCCTCCGGAGCCTTCAACATGTCATTGATGAAGATGAACATCTCGCCAAGGCCATCCCCACACCCCCACTTCTTGCCTTCAAACAACCGCACAACCTCAAACAGACCATTGTCCGCAGCAAACTACCCAGCCTTCAGGAGAACAGTGACCATGACACCACACAACCCTGCCACAGCAACCTCTGCAAGACGTGCCGGATCATCGACACAGATGCCATCATCTCACGTGAGAACACCATCCACCAGGTACACGGTACATACTCTTGCAACTCGGCCAACGTTGTCTACCTGATACGCTGCAAGAAAGGATGTCCCGAGGCATGGTACATTGGGGAAACTATGCAGACGCTGCGACAACGGATGAATGAACACCGCTCGACAATCACCAGGCAAGACTGTTCTCTTCCTGTTGGGGAGCACTTCAGCGGTCACGGGCATTCGGCCTCTGATATTCGGGTAAGCGTTCTCCAAGGCAGCCTTCGTGACACACGACGGCGCAGAGTCGCTGAGCAGAAACTGATAGCCAAGTTCTGCACACATGAGGACGGCCTCAACCAGGATATTGGGTTCATGTCACACTATTTGTAACCCCCACAGAGTTTCACTGGCTGTCTTGTCTGGAGACAATACACATCTTTTTAGCCTGTCTTGATGCTCTCTCCACTCACGTTGTTTTGTTTTTTAAAGACTTGATTAGTTGAAAGTATTCGCATTCCAACCATTATTCATGTAAATTGAGTTTGTGTCTTTATATGCTCTGTTTGTGAACAGAATTCCCACTCACCTGAAGAAGGGGCTTGGAGCTCCGAAAGCTTGTGTGGCTTTTGCTACCAAATAAACCTGTTGGACTTTAACCTGGTGTTGTTAAACTTCTTACTGTGTTTACCCCAGTCCAACGCCGGCATCTCCACATCGGAAATAATTGGCAGGGGGATTTTCATGGCCAATTCGCCGCAGGTGCAGATCCCATTATGGCTGCAAACTCTCGCGAGAGAGACATAACGGAATTTGCGCTGGGAGGATCTCAAAATGTGATTATCCCTCCTCCCCCACCCCCGGCAGCAACATCATCAGATTCACAGCCAGAGACGGCGTGAACCTGATTACCAATTTAACTAGATTTAAATATTCTTAAATGGCGGAACGGCATTGCTTCTGGAGGGGTCAGATATTTCCCGACCGTCCCGTCTGATGTCATGCCATTGGGAATTATTACTGCTCTTCAGTAGTCAATGAGCACACTGGGGGTGCGGAGGCCAATGTTACCCTCGGGTGGTCAGAGACATGGCTGAGCACTGCCCTGGCACTGCCCCCTGGGACCTTGGCAGTGTCAGGTTGGCACTGCCAAGGGGTTGGGCCTGGGGAGAGGACAGGGAACCCTATTGGGGGAGGGGACGGGGAGGGTTTCCCATTATGTGGGGGGTGGGTAACAATGCCGGTAAGGATAGATGGGGAGGCGGGGGAGGAATTATGTCAGCAAGGATGGATGAGGGAGTCCCAACGTCTATGGAGGGTGGGGAGGATAGGGAGAAGAGGAGCCCGTGTCTTTATTTTGAGATGGGGCGGCCTTTAAAACTGGCACGCAATCTCTGTGCCAGCTTTGCTGGCCGTATCAGGCCCTGCCCCATCAGAATTATGCCGTAAAACACACTTCCTTGCTTTGTGTGACAAAGTGTCAGAAGATTTGGGTTGGGATTTTCCAGCTGCGCTTGCCCTAAAACTGGAAAATTCATCTGAGTTCAATAGTCCTTTGCATCGTCCGTCCCCCCTGCCCAACCCTCCCCCCCCGCCCCCCACCCCCCACCTGCTATGGTTCCATGGAGGGCAGGATGGGAAAACTCCCCCCTTGGAGTGAAAATCTGACTGTGATTCTGGGGAGAAACATGTTGGTTTTTAGGTCAAACCTGGCATTTCTTTTGGAAAATTCTGCCCATGGTCTTTGCAGTTTGAGTGAATGACTTCCTCGTATTTTGTTATTGTTGGAGGACACCAGGTTCTTGTTTCTGCCAAGTCTCACCAGTTCATGTCAATATTTTGTAGAACATGGTCAGTCTATTTTTTCACCTTCCTTTGCTGTAATGATTCCCATTCCAAAACTTCAATCAAGGATTGTGCTCTGGTCTATTTCCTATACTGTTTGATGCAGAATCGTGCAGCACATCTTTGGATCACTTCAATCTTATTTATATCTCTTGCCACATCAGGATCCAACAGAGAACCTGCACACTCGCACTCTGGATGAACAAATATTTGGTAACTTGGATATTTTTGTCGCAATACCTAAGATCCCTCCTCAGAAATCCAAGAACCCTGTTTGATTTGGATGATATCTGCTGAATGTGGAATCCACATAAGGCCATAAGACATAGGAGCAAAATTAAGCCATTTGGCCCATTGAGTCTGCTCTGCCATTCAATCATGGCTGATACTTTTCTCATCCCCATTCTCCTGCCTTTTCCCTGTAACCCCAGATCCCCTTATTAGTCAAGAACCTATCTATCTCTGTCTTAAAGACACATAATGACCTGGTTTCCAGAGACTTCTGTAGCAAAGAGTTCCACAGATTCACCACTCTCTGGCTGAAGAAATTCCTCCTCATCTCTGTTTTAAAAGATTGACTCTTTAGCCTGAGGTTGTGCCCTCTGGTTCTAGTTTTTCCTACTAGTGGAAACATCTTCTCCACATCCACTCTATCCAGGCCTCGCAATATCCTGTAAGTTTCAATAAGATCTCCCTCATCCTTCTAAACTCCAACGAGTACAGACTCAGAGTCCTCAACCGTTCCTCATATGACAAGATCTTCATTCCAGGGATCATTCTTGTGAACATCCTCTGGACCATTGAAGATTGTTTATAAGATGAACCCCCAAGTACGGTTGTATCAAGAGATATAAGGCACGGAAACAGGCCCATTTGGCCCAATTTGTCCATGCCGACCAGGTTTCCTAAACTGAACTAGTCCCATTTGCCTGCGTTTGGCCCATATCCCTCTAAACCTTCCCTATCTATACACCTGTCCAAATGTCTTGTAATGTTGTAATTGTACCTGCCTCTACCACCTCCTCTGGCATCCACCTATATTTATCTACCTGTCGACAAATTCAATTGCAGAACTGTTGGTGGATCCCTTTTGTTGGTGACACAGTGGGCGGGATTTTCTGGCTGTGCTCGCCTGGTCCTTTGCATGGTCCTGTTCTGCCTGCTACAGTTCCCATGGCGGGCGGGACAGGAAAATTCCGCCCCGCATTTTTTGCCATTGAAAACCATTTTCCATCGTGGTGTCGCCATTTCTTCAATTCCAGAATCTTGCAGTGAGCTGACCGGACCTGGAGTTTTCCTTGATGGGTAAACCACACAGTCATCTGCAAATGGCCCAACCCTTCTGGTAAAATTCCTTGCCACAACCTGTTCAATTTTCTTTTCCCCTGATAACCATGAATAAAAGTGGGCTGCAATATGACTGGGGTGCGATGATCACAAGTATTGAAACACACATAATCTGTTTAATTAAACTTTGCAGGACTACAAATCCCAAGAGCCCTACTCCAAAGCAGTCCCCTCCCTTTGGTTTTCACTCGCACGTAATGTGTGATAATCTCCCTCTAGTCCTGTTCCGGAAATAACAGGTACTGCAGGAAAGACAAGGGGAGGGAAGAGGGGGAGAGTGGATGGACTCAGCCTCATGACAGCTTTGCTCAGCGGGGCAGAGCAATTCCTTTACGTTAGAGAGAAGTGGGGAGCACTCGAGTGAGTGGAGTTTTTTATTTCCTCTTCCCTTAGTCCAGGTGAAATGGAGCCAGTTCTGAGCCAAGAGCTGGTCATTAAGTTCCTAGTGGAAGCTGGAGGCAAAGTCAAGAACTCGGAACTGCTGCACAACTTCAGGAACGAATTGGCATCCGACGATGCCCAGCGAAAGCGAGAAGCCCGGGAGCTCTTCAAAAGGTTCATTAATAACGTGGCGGTGGTGCGCGAAGAGGAAGGAGTCAAGTTTGTGGTCTTGAAGAAAAAACTGCAGCACCTGGTGAGCGCTCCGCAGACTTTCTCCCCGGCCGCAGGGCGGCAGAGTGAGCGGGGCAAGGTGCTGGGCAAGGTGGAGAGTTTGGGGGACTTGCTGGAGGTTGCTGAGGCCACGGGGGGCTTCCATCAGCCGGGGGCAAGGAGGAATTCAGCCCCTTCTGCGCTGTCACCCACTCAGGTTAGAGCCCTGGGCGGCTTGCCAGCTCCCCTGGGGGAACAGAGAAACGCCGAGGCTGCCCCCTTTGCCACCAAACATCAGGATCCAGGGGCTCAGGGGTGGGAGGACCACAGTCTGCACCTTACCAAGAGCTATAGCCTTGAAGAGGTCATGGACAATCCCCCCTGGCAGTCACAAGCTCCTGTGGAGGATGGATTTGGGGAGGGTGCTTCAATCTCTGTACGTTCTGACTCATCTGAACAAGTTGCGGGTGGGGTTAATGCTGTGCTTGCCACTGACATTGTCTCTGAACCTGAGCACTCGGACTCCCCTTCCCCCACCGACCACAGCAATTTAAGTTTCGAACAAAAACTCGGAAACTATGAAGCTAATTCCAATGATGGGGACGCTCCAAAAGTTCCAAAGGCCGCACCGACCCAAAAACCCAAGCCGTATATGTACCCCCTCCGCCTGCCTCCAGACGCCAATAGGTATGCCAATTGTCAGAGCCACCATCAACACACAGAGGAGAAGGGTTTGGAAGATGTCGTTCCAATCAAGAATGGGTGCGCAGCAGTTTCGGATGACCAAGATGCCCCAGGGGCATCCAACATGAAAAGGAGCCAACCGACAGAGATAGGTTCAAGCTCGCCTCAGCTAAAGAGAGTGTCTAGGTTGCTGAAATTGGCCGAAGATGCTCGTTTCTCTGATCAGATTCCGCTGGATCCCATCGAGCACGAATGGATTGTGAAAACCGCCTTGGGCCACTGGACCCAAGTGTCGGGGCTGCTGCTGAGAGACAACTATCTGGCCGAGAAGAAGGATTTCATGTCTGGCTTCACCGCTATCCACTGGGCAGCCAAATCCGGCAACAGTGAGATTATGTGTTGGATCGTTGATACAGCTGAGGTCAACGGCATTACAATGGACATCAATGACAAAGCATATGGTGGTTACACTCCCTTGCACATCGCTGCTATACATGGCAAAGAGAATATCATTGTTGAGCTGGTACAAAAATATGGAGCAAAAACAACTCTAAGGGACTATAGTGGCAAGAGGCCATACCATTACCTAACCAAGGATAATTCCTTCAAAGTGAGGCAGTTGTTGGGGGACCCGGAGGCTTTCATCACTGAATCTATTCCTCATAAAAGGGGTTCAAAGGTGGCATCTTCCATCCTGAGTAGCACGAACACTCTGCTGGGTGCATTCGCTGATGACATGAACTTCCAGGAGTTTTCCAAATCGTTGAAGAAATCAAGTAATCTAAGCAAGTTCTTTACTGCTCCAAGTGGACACAAGAAAAGGTCTAAAATGCGCACGAACTTTGCTTCACTGAACGAGGAGGAAGAAGAGCAAGAAGAGATTGTTCTGAAACGTCGACCTGTGACTGAAGTGTTCTTCTGACCACTTTAGTCATTTTTAAAGTGAACAGAATGGACCAATGAAGCTGCTGCTTCTGGTGTTGTGTTAATAGGTGATTTTTGGGTGATTGGGTCAAAATGTAATCTTGTGCACTAATCAAAAGTTTATAAATGTTTACGGTGCTGTGGTTTATGCACAGCACCGTCTTGTAATAAACACGTTTTGTTTCTAGAATTTTTTTATGGTCAGTTGACTATCTGTTACATGAAAATATTAAAGCAGAGGTTACTGCATGTGCGGGACATGAGTCAGAATTCTGGTGTTACCACAGAGAGGTTACAATATAGCCCCACAGACTGCAGCCGACTACCATTGTGGCCATGGTTGGGGGGGGCTTCATATCTGGCATGCCTCCCAGATTGCCCATTATCCCAGGTAGAACGCTTTAATGAGTTTTGTTGTGGGCTCTCTGAAGTTCATAAATTTTGTCAGGACTTAGTGATTTTACTGCTGACCTGTCATTCCTTGTGGGGATTTGTGTTTTGTTCACATTTATATGTTTAGTTGAATAATGACCTGGACTTCCTGCCTCAAAATCATTTGCAGCAGCATTGATGTGTCCAAGGTGCTTTGGTCAGAATCTTTAAATGATTACGTCCCTGCAGTTTTTGGTTAGGAGGCCACTATGGTGAGCAGAAGGCCCCTGTGCCCTCACTCTTCTCCCCTCACCCCAGCCCACAGAATCTTCACCACTTTGAGGCGTATTTAAGAATCTTCAGCTCAGGTTACAGAGAGATCCCACAGTAGATTCTTGTTTATTTGATTATGAACTGCATGCTCTCTACCGTGAGGGACTCAGCTTATTTACACAAATCCAGAAAGCTTATGTGCACGTTGGTAATAGCTCAAGCTTATGATCCTAAGCATGTACAGAAATAACTGTTGGTGTTTAACCCCTTTGCTACTGCACAAAGCAATTGTGGGCTTGTCGAGTGAGGACCAACCAACCCATTCGGTCATTGTTTTCATGGTGATTCTGAGATGAGAGGGAATAAATCTGGTCCCTTTAATGAGTCAATGCCCTGGAGTACTGTGGATCAATCTGCCTTGTGTTGGATCACTGAGTTCTCCAGTGGAGCATTGATTTAATTCAATTTTTCTATCGTAAACTGTCATTTTGGAGACAACTTAATCCCAAAGCTGGATATCTAGTAGACAATTGACGGTGGAAATTAAACGTGGAGATTTAGGCCTTTTTAGTACATACTGCTTTTGTGTCATACCAAATACAATTTTGAATAATTCCCACTGTTTGCAAGTTTATCTATGAACAGTTCAACCCAGCTTACTGTGGTCAAATTATTTCTTATGCCTTCAAAGTTTGCATTGGTTTGTGACCATTGCTTCTCACTCTCAAACCTAGTATCAAATTCGACATATTACCATCACTATTTGAAAGAATCTCCCTTGTCAGATTATTCATGAATGTTGGTTCATCACTTACTGCTGAAACCAATATGTTCCCTTGCCATTTATAAAACTTTCAGAAATTGAAGAAAAACTAGAGGACTAATTTCAGAAGTTTTGTTCAAATAAAGTTGACCTGTAGTTTTTTAAACTTGTTTCCTGTCATGTGAGGAAGAGAGCTGTGGTGAGAAATCTTCACACAGGACAGTGCTGTGACAGCTTTATTTGAATTCACTGATAAATGAAAGCACAATTTCACTTTTATTAATGTTATTTGAGTACAAACAGGCCAATACATTTGAATAAGTTTTAAACTTAAAATTACAACTATATTTTTAAATAAAATATGTTTTTAACTTCAGAAAATGTGCGAAGCTGAGAAACATAGCGAGCACCTACGGTAACATAAGGCAAAGCCTAGACTTAATCATATTGTAAAGCGTGTGAAGGGTCAATAAATCAATATTTTTAATGTACAGAGTTTAAGGGGAAATGCTTAGCCTTTCATATGTGTGCAAATGGGGCGACACAGTGGCACAGTTGTTAGCACTGCTGCCTCACAGCGCCAGGGACCCGGGTTTGATTCCCGGCTTGGGTCACTGTCTGTGCGGAGTCTGCATGCTCTCCCCGTGTCTGTGTGGGTTTCCTCCGAGTGCTCCGGTTTCCTCCCACAGTCCAAAGGCATGCTGGTTAGATGCATGGACCATGCTAAATTCTCCCTCAGTGTACCCGAACAGGCGCCGGAGTGTGGCTACTCGGGGATTTTCACAATAACTACATTGCAGTGTTAATGTAAGCCTGCTTGTGACACTAATAAATAAACTTTAAAACTAATAAAGCAAGAAATCTCAAATTTGTGTAACTAATGGTAAGAATTCAATACCGCGAGGAATCCAGCCTGTGCCTCTCTATGCCACTGAACCGTAATGTTGAACTAGTCAATCTCCCCTGGCATTATAGACGAGAGTTAAGATCAAGTATGGTGAAGAAGGATAACTGTATCAGCATGTGCAAATGCAATTGATTCCCATTAGAAGTCATGCATTCCTCTATTAAACAAAAGCTCCAGAGCAGCAAGCGTCAGAAACTAAAGTAATGACATTCCATCACTACAGTTTACTGGCATGGATGCATCAAGAAAATTAAGCTCAACAAAATATGTAGACAACATAACGACTGTTCGACTCACCAAGTTACAGCTCTAGACAAAATATAATAATCAAATCCAGGCTTTCAAGAAAAAACTAATAACTCAAATACATGAAAGACAGTTTAATGGCTGAATTTAATCAGGCCTTTGTGTGTAATTTACTGAACTTTTGGGTTAAACTTTCACATTAAAAATTATGTTTCTAGTTACTTTAGAAACCTATGGGGATCAGTGGTCTGATTGTGCAAATGCAATGATATATTCATGATAAAGTAAGGGACATTACATGGCACGCGGTATGATACTTTTGACATTGAAAAGACCCATCGTGCAAATGGGTTTTTGATTATATTCCGATGAAACAGTGTGGGATTTTTTTTTCTGCACTAAAGGTGCGATTTCAGAGGCAGTAGTTGTAAAGGCACTGCAGGTTATTGACATTTTCAGCGAAATGCCAGCCCCTGTTTCTATCTATAATGTAATAAACGGCCAAATATTGGTTTAACTTGTCACATATTTCCGAATCAGGGATCCCTTTGTTAAACACATTGATGAAACTGATCTTAACATGAAGGAAAGGAATGTCACAGAACTTGCTTTTGGTTTCATATTGCTGGGTGTGCTCATATCACTGCCTGTACAAACAAGCAGCAAAATGCATGACTGTAACTTGGAGACCCTTTATTTTTCCTCTTTAGATCTTTGTATTTAGAATCCTTACAGTGCAGAAGGAGATCCTTCAGCCCGTCAAGTCTGCACCAGAGCATTTTACCCAGGCCTTATCCTTATAACCCCATGCATTTACCCTGCGAATTCCCATAATTTACGCATCTTTAGACAGTAATTTTCCATAGCCGATCTACCTAACCCACACATCTTTGGACTGTGGGAGGAAACCAGAGCATCCGGAGGAAACCTACACAGTGCAAACTTCACACGGTCACCTGAGGCTGGAATTGAGCCCGGGTCCCTGGCGCTGTAAGGCCACTGCGCTGCCCCAGCATATGCAAGTTTTTGTACCGCTATTTTGTCTCTTAAGGTGCCTTGCATCTTGATCTGTCTTAATATGTCAGAGAGAGCAACCAGGGATGGCCAATAAAGGCAGTCATACTAATTTTGCCCACACACTGAACAAATACTTTTAAAAAAAATCACCTGATTGGTTTAGCCAGTTTCCTAAAATTGCATGTCTTGCATCAAAGACCCTGATCCCGACCAATGGAGCACTCTCGATTTTGACAAATGCTGAATGGTTAACTAATAAAAGGCCATGGCACAATGCATAGCTCAGCAATGTCAGAAAACAGCCAATGAGAAGATTGCAGTCGGTCATCAGGCTCATTGGGAAACTCAAGAGCTGTGATGCCAGCAGAAGAAAAAGTGACTCAACATTCTTTTTCTTTTCTGGCCTCTCTTCAAAATAGCTCCACTTAACCATCCCCGCCTCAAAGTGGCTACTCAGGCTGGGGCACCATTCCATCAGCTGCCCTTAGGCCAATCTTTCTGTTTGAGACTTAATGATAGAACCATAGAACCATAAAACATTACAGCATAGAAACAGGCCTTTTGGCCCTTCTTGGCTGTGCCAAACCATTTTTCTGCCTAGTCCCACTGACCTGCACCTGGACCATATCCCTCCACACCCCTCTCATCCATGTACCTGTCCAAGTTTTTCTTAAATGTTAAAATTGAGCCCGCATTCACCACTTCATCTGGCAGCTCATTCCACACTCCCACCACTCTCTGCGTAAAGAAGCCCCCTCTAATATTCCCTTTAAACTTTTCCCCCTTCACCTTAACCCATGTCCTCTAGTTTTTTTCTCCCCTAGCCTCAGGTGAAAAAGCCTGCTTGCATTCACTCTATCTATGCCCATCATAATGTTATACACCTCTATCAAATCTCCCCTTATTCTTCTACGCTCCAGGGAATAAAGTCCTAATCTTTTCAACCTTTCTCTGTAACTCAGTTTCTCAAGTCCCGGCAACATCCTTGTGAACCTTCTCTGCACTCTTTCAACCTTGTTAATATCCTTCCTGTAATTAGGTGACCAAAACTGCACACAATACTCTAAATTCGGCCTCACCAATGTCTTATACAACCTCACCATAACATTCCAACTCCTATACTCAATACTTTGATTTATAAAGGCCAATGTACCAAAAGCACTCTTTACGACCCTATCCACCTGTAATGCCACTTTCAGGGAATTATGTATCTGTATTCCCAGATCCCTCTGTTCTACTGCACTCTTCAGTGTCCTACCATTTACCTTGTATGTTCTACCCTGGTTTGTCCTTCCAAAGTGCAATACCTCACACTTGTCAGTATTAAACTCCATCTGCCATTTTTCAGCCCATTTTTCCAGCTGGTCCAAATCCCTCTGCAAGCTTTGAAAACCTTCCTCACTGTCCACTACACCTCCAATCTTTGTATCATCAGCAAATTTGCTGATCCAATTTACCACATTATCATCTAGATCATTGATATAGATGACAAACAACAATGGACCCAGCACTGATCCCTGTGGCACACCACTAGTCATGATGTGGAGATGCCGGCGTTGGACTGGGGTGAACACAGTAAGAAGTCTCACAACACCAGCTTAAAGTCCAACAGTCCAAATAAACATGTTGGACTTTAAGCTGGTGTTGTGAGACTTCTTACTGTGCACACCACTAGTCACAGGCCTCCACTCAGAGAAGCGATCCTCCACTACCACTCTCCTCCAATCATCCGGCACCTCACCCGTGGATACCGACATTTTAAATATATCTGCCAGGGCCCCTGCAATTTCAACACTAGTCTCCTTCAAGGTCCGAGGGAATACCCTGTCCGGTCCTGGGGATTTATCTACTCTGATTTGCCTCAAGACAGCAAGCCCCTCCTCCCCTTTAATCTGTATAGGTTCCATGACCTCCCTACTTGTTTGCCTTATTTCCATAGACTCCACGCCAGTTTCCTTAGTAAATACGGATGCAAAAAACCCATTTAATATCTCCCCCATTTCTTTTGGTTCCATACATAGCCAACCACTCTAATCTTCAAGAGGACCAATTTTATCCCTTACTATCCTTTTGCTCTTAATATACCTGTAGAAGCTCTTAGGATTATCCTTCACCTTGTCTGCCAAAGCAACCTCATGTCTTCTTTTAGCCCTCCTGATTTCTTTCTTAAGTAGTTTCTTGCCCTTTTTATACTCCTCAAGCATCTTATTTGCTCCCTGTTGCCTATACATGTCATACATCTCTCTCCTTCTTCTTTATCAGAGTTCCAATATCCCTCGAGAACCAAGGTTCCTTATTCTTATTCACTTTGCCTTTAATCCTGACAGGAACATACAAACTCTGCTCTCTTAAAATTTCTCCTTTGAAGGCCTCCCACTTACCAATCATATCCTTGCCAGAGAACAGCCTGTCCCAATCCACGCTTTTTAGATCCTTTCTCATTTCTTCAAATTTGGCCTTTTTCCAGTTTAGAACCTCTACCCGAGGACCAGATCTATCTTTATCCATGATCAAGTTGAAATTAATGGCGTTATCATAGAATCATAGAAACCCTACAGTGCAGAAGGAGGCCATTCGGCCCATCGAGTCTGCACCGACCACAATCCCACCCAGGCCCTACCCCCACATATTTTACCCGCTAATCCCTCTAACCTACGCATCCCAGGACTCTAAGGGGCAATTTTTTTAACCTGGCCAATCAACCTAACCCGCACATCTTTGGAGAGCAAAAGGATAGTAAGGGTTATGATCACTGGAACCAAAGTGTTCCCCTACACACACTTCCATCACTTGTCCTAACTCGTTTCCGAATAGGAGATCTAATATTGCATCCTCTCTAGTTGGTACCTCTATATATTGATTTAGAAAATTTTCCTGAACACGTTTTACAAACTCTAGCCCGTCTAAACCTCTAACAGTATGCGAGTCCCAATCTATATGTGGAAAATTAAAATTCCCTACTATCACAACTTTATGTTTCCTGCAGTTGTCTGCTATCTCTCTGCAGATTTGCTCCTCCAATTCTCGCTGACTATTGGGTGGTCTATAATACACCCCCATTAATGTGATCATACCTTTCCTGTTTCTCAGCTCCACCCATATGGCCTCGGTAGACAAGCCCTCTAATCTGTCCTGCCTGAGCACTGCTGTAACATTTTCCCTGACTAGCAATGCCACCCCCCGACCCTTCATCCCTCTGCCTCTATCACATCTGAAACATCGGAACCCTGGAACATTGAGCTCCCAGTCCTGCCCCTCCTGTAGCCAAGTTTCACTAATGGCTATAATGTCATAATTCCATGTGTCAATCCACGCCCTTAGCTCGTCTGCCTTCCCCACAATACTCCTGGCATTGAAATAGACACACCTCAGAAAATCATTACCACCACACGCAACCCTTCTATTTGTGATTTTGCATGAACTATTAACATCATTTATTTTCACCCCCGCTCCACTATCTGCTCTGGCACTCTGGTTCCCATCCCCCTGCAAATCTAGTTTAAACCCTCCCCAATAACACTAGCAAACCTCCCTGCAAGTATATTGGTCCCCTTGTAGTTCAGGTGTAACCCGTCTCTCTTGTACAGGTCCCACCTGCCCCAGAAGAGGTCCCAATGATCTAGAAATCTGAAACCCTGCCCCCTACACCAGTTCCTCAGCCACGTGTTCATCCGCCCGAGCATCCTACACTTACCCTCACTGGCACGTGGCACAGGTAGCAGTCCCGAGATTACTACCCTCGGGGTCCTGCTTTTTAACTTCCTACCAAGCTCTCTATACTCACTCTTCAGGACCTCCTCACTCTTCCTTCCTACGTCATTGGTACTTGAGCCTACCCTTCTATGGAGGGCAGGGGAACACTGGTTAGAGCTGAGGAGTGAAAAGCAAGACCAACTTCACCCTCCCAGACACTGATGCCTGGGTGCAGATTAGCTAATACTGTCCGTGTGGAGTTTGCACATTCTCCCTGTGTCTGCATGGATTCCCTCCGGGTGCTCCAGTTTCCTCCCAGAGTCCAAATATGTGCAGGTCAGGTGGATTGGCCATGTTAAACTGCTCCTCAGTGTCAGGGGGACTACCAGGGCAAATACATAGGGTTATGGGGAGAGGGCTTGGATGGAATTGTTGTCTTAGAAACATAGAAACATAGAAAAACTACAGCACAAAGCAGGCCCTTCAGCCCCACAAGTTGTGCCGAACATATCCCTACCTTTTAGGCCTACCTATAACCCTCCATCCTATTAAGTCCCATGTACTCATCCAGGAGTCTCTTAAAAGACCCTATTGAGTTTGCCTCCACCACCACTGATGGCAGCCGATTCCACTCGCCCACCACCATCTGTGTGAAAAACCTCCCCCTAACATCTCCCCTGTACCTACCCTCCAGCACCTTAAACCTGTGTCCCCTCGTAGCAGACATTTCCACCCTGGGAAAAAGCCTCTGAGAGTCCACCCGATCTATGCCTCTCAACATCTTACATACCTCTATCAGGTCTCCTCTCATCCTATGTCTCTCCAAGGAGAAAAGACCGAGCTTGCTCAGCCTATCCTCATAAGGCATGCCACTCAATCCAGGCAACATCCTTGTAAATCTCCTCTGCACCCTTTCAATCTTTTCCACATCCTTCCTGTAATGAGGCGACCAGAACTGAGCACAGTACTCCAGTCTTGATGGGCTGAATGGCCTCCTTCTGCAGTGTAGGGATTCTATGAATACAGTTTGGCGAGGGTACAAAACGAGCCTTTCTCCAACTGTGTAGCTCAGTGTCAAATGATGCAATGCCTTTGCCTACTGAGACATTGGAAGCCTGACCACAATTTGGGCGAGGGTTTTGTTGAATACGACCACAAACGTCTCCAGCAAATGATGATAGCATCAAGCAAGAATTTTTGGATCAAGTGGAAGCTGGTAGAGGAAGCTTGATTCCAAATTAGCTGATTATTAAATTGTGATCTGACTGGTGTAATGCCACTCTGCTCATTGACGTCAGTTCAGGAAAAATAGCAGCCCAGTTCCCATATTATATTTCCTTATAACTGGTGCATCGCTCATGGACAGAATTATTGCATCAATAAGGCTATGTTCAACAAAGTATTGAGGCTGGATTCTGAACTATGGCCTCATCCCAACTCTCACAAGGAAAAGAAATTTCCTTTCCCAATTTTGCATACATCAATACCATCACTCTGTTGTGGGGATGGCTTTAATTTGCACAGCTTGACAATGAGACAGAGTACAGGAAAGAGATAGAGAATCTGGTGGAATGGTGCACTGACAATAATCTCTCCCTTAATGTCAGCAAAATGAAGGAGATGGTCATCGACTTCAGGAAGCGTGGTGGAGGACATGCACCTACCTACATCAACAGGGACAAAGTGGAAATGGTCGAGAGCTTCATGTTTTTAGGTGTCCAGATCACCAACAACCTGCCCTAGCTCCTCCATGCTGACGCTATGGTTAAGAAAGCCCACCAACGCCTTTACTTTCTCAGGAGGCTAAGGAAATTTGGCATGCCCACTATGACTCTCACCAACTTTTACAGATGCACAATAGAAATCATTCTTTCTGGTTGTATCACAGCTTTATATGGCTCCTGCTCTGTCCAAGACCACAAAAAACTGCAAAGCATCATGAACAAAGTCCAGTCCTTCACGCAAATTAGCCTCCCATCCATTGACTCTGTCTACATTTCCTGCTGCCTCAGAAAAGGAGCCAGCATAATCAAGACCTCACACACCCCACACATACTCTCTTCCACCTTCTTCCGTCAGGAAAAAGATACAAAATTCTGACGACACCAACTGACTCAAGAACAGCTCCTTCCCTGCTGCCATCAGACTTTTGAATGGACCTACCTTGTATTAAGCTGATCTTTCTCTACACCCTAGCTATGACTGTAACACTACATTCTGCACTCTCTCCTTCTCTATGAACGTTATGCTTTGTCTGTTTAGCACGCAAGAAACAATACCTTTCATTGTATACTAATACATGTGACAATAATAAATCAAATCAAAACTTTCTGAAGGCTGAAAATAATCTTCAGTTGTAGAAATAAAGTCTTAAAATACTTAAAGCATTGTTATAACGTACGCAAGATTCACCTATTTAAAGAACTTTTAGACATAGTGATCTGTATAGAAAGTAAGGAGTTAAGATATTCGCCAGTCAGCACAGCAATATTCATATTGTGAAAACCTAAAAATGCACTACAATAATATGCTGGCCTTCGAGTGATATCTTTGAATATTGTTTTCCAAATGTGTGTTTATACCAAGTCTCACGTAAGGTTGTTTGGGTCACACTGTAAAAGGGGTGCTTCAACCCGGGTACATTGGACTTCACCTCAGACTGGTATCGCGAATGGTGCCAGGACCTCTCGAGCTCCAGACCAGCCAGCGTTACCGGGGTCCATGACTGGCAGAAGGACGTGACACTCGTTGCTTATATTTCCTTCATACTGCTTACTCTTTTGTAATAAACCATTATAATAGTTTAAAGATTATAATTCTAGTCTGTCTCTTATTTAACGTTCTCCTGAATCATTAAAATAATAAAGCAGAACATGACCGAAGCCTGTTCACATCTGTGCACAAATCACATCCCCAGGTTTGCAGGGAATTATAAGCAAAACAGACTATGAGGTGGATTAACACATTAATTGTTCTCTTGCACAGGCATGTCTGTGAAGAGATACACCGTATGTTCAAAGCAGACCTCCCAGTACACAGTCATTTTAAAATGACAGCACATTTCTGAAAAATCACACATACACCCATTATCTATCTCATTATTGTATATTTCCCATCAGAATAAATAAAAAAGTTTTTAACATTTGCTTATAAATTGACAGAAGTTTTACTTTAGAATTTATTTGTTCCTTCTCACTGGTAAGGCGAACCTAGATTTTTGTTTTCAGTCTGTTACATTTGATCTACTGCTTTTTTTTCAGTTTCTTTGCTTTTTTTAAAACCTGTTTTAAATTGTGATCCATAGAGGAAGCAAAGAAACGTTTTGGAACCAGAAATAGCTCTTTATTAGCCTCACCTCACCTCACCTGATGGAGGAGCAGCGCTCCGAAAGCTTGTGACTCCAAATAAACCTGTTGGACTTTAACCTGGTGTTGTGAGACTTCTTACTGTGCCCACCCCAGTCCAACGCCGGCATCTCCACATCACCTTTATTAGCAGCAAAAACCTCAGGCTGTACAGTTTTTCACTGGCTCTCCAAAGCAAGAGTTGGATGCAATTGTTCCAAAGCAAGGTCGAGAGAAACAACTAAACATTTTAGCAAAGGGGTCGGGATTGGTGGGGGTGGGGTGGGGGGGGTGGGGGGTGGGGTGGGGGGGGGAGAAAGGGACAAAACGTGGAGAAAGAATAGAGAGAAAAAAAACAAGATTTTGTACTAAAAAATTAAAATTAGATTAACAGGAAACAACAGAAAAGACAAATATGTTCTTCAATGTTAATGCAGTACTGACGGCTGGAGTATTGGTTCAGCTTTTTACAGGGATGCCAGTGGAAACACATTCACTCACAGTTAATAGCTGTAAAGTTAGGGAAGCTGAGGCTCCACAATGGAAGTGAAATGGAGGCTTTCTCGCTAACCTCCTTCTTCCAGCTTAGCCTTCAATAAATAATTTGATCTGCTATTTTTAGCTGTTTTGAATGAATGAAATATAAATGATGGTGTGGCTTTTAAAGCTTACTGTCTAGGGCAAGGCTTCGGACCAGATAGCTTTGACAGGGTGACCATTCTTTCCATTGTAAAGCCGCCTCTTCCAGGTAATTACCAATAAATTAGCTGTTCCCGTATGCATGTGGCTCACTATAGTAGCTATATTATTATAGCTGCTGAGGAGGTGAAATGTAACTCAGCTCAACAGACACAGTGCACTCCAATCTCAGCTCCTTAAGAGTTGAAAAAGTCAGTAAAATCTTTGAGTTAAATTATTTTTGAGTATCTGCTCCCTTTTTCTCCCTCTTCACATTCTCCCGGTAAAGCACAGCAACAGTTGAACAGAAAAGTGATCCCCAAGAACCTAACAATGCTGCTTCAAATGCCACGTAGGATGACTCTCTCTCTCTAATTTACTGTCTCCAAGGGTTGGTCATAAGTACTGTATGTGCCTGTGCTTGCACAGGTGTGTTTGTGCAAATGTGCTTTATGTTGTTCTGGACTGTTCACAGCATGTACCCATCTGTGGAGACAGAGGGTGGGAAGGCTTGGGGATGAATCCATACCATCATTCTGTAACAAAGGCCTTGAGGCCAAACTTTTTAATTATCAATATCATCTCCAAAACAAGTGGAAACACGATCACATTCCACAGGCTTTATCAACATGATTTTCCTTTGCATTTAAACAGCAACACTTCTTGATTCCACAGCCATTGAATAAAATAGCAATCATTTTATCACATCAGTTCTATGGTCTTCATTTTATGTTAAAACAGAAATATACTTATACTAAATAACACATCATCAGTCAGGGGGAAAAATAGCCTAGTAAATTCCCTTTCTGTCAGCCTAGAGGTTAACACTGATATACTTCAAATATAGATCGTTTTTTAACATAGGGAAATACCAACTCATATACTATCTACCCCAAAGTTTTATTTTCCTCTGCACAATTTTAAAAAAAAATTCTCCCTCTCCGCCTCCTTTGAAGGCTGTCATTGCTAGATAATAGTTCTAGAATAGTTCCAGGGGTAGCATGGTGGCTCAGTGGTTAGCACTGCTGCCTCACAGCACCAGGGACCCAGGTTCAATTCTGGCCTCGGGTCACTGTCTGTGCAGAGTTTGAACGTTCTCCCCGTGTCAGTGTGGGTGTCCTCCGGGTGCTCTGGTTTCCTCCCACAGTCCAATTTGTGCAAGTTAGGTTGATTGGTTATGCTAAATTGACCCTAGTGGCAGGGGGATTAGCAGGATAAATGTGTGGGGGTTACAGGAATAGGGCCTGGGTGGGATTGTGGTTGGTACAGACTTGATGGACCGAATGGCCTCCTTCTGTATGTAGGGATTCTATGATTCTATGGGGGGAGGTGGAACGACATTACTGCCAAATGTGACCTTGTCCTCACTTGACATCTTCACACACAAGTGAGGACTATTTTGACTTTGTGCGGTAGTGTGCAACAGTTAATCACAAAGTACCAGCCAATTCGCTACCACCTGTTTTACATAATTGCACAAAATCAGAATTATCTGCAAGCATTTTCAGCAGGGCTTGCTGGACAGCAGACAGGAGTGGAAACTCTTACTCATTTTACTTCCTGTAATTTTTATTTTATTCATTCATGGGACATGAGTGTCGCTGGCTGGCCATCATTTATTGCCCATCCCTAGTTGCCCGAGGGCAGTTGAGAGTCAACCACATTGCTGTGGCTCTGGAGTCACATGTAGGCCAGGCCAGGTAAGGACTGCAGATTTCCTTCCCTTAAGGACATTAGTGAACCAGATGGGTTTTTCCGACAATCGACAATGGTTTCATGATCAATAGATTCTTAATTCTAGATTTTTTTTATTGAATTCAAATTCCACCATCTGCCATGGAGAGATTTGAACCCGGGTCCCCAGAACATTAGCTGAGTTTCTGGATCAATAGTCTACTGATAATACCATGAGGCCATTGCCTTCCCAAATCACGGATTTAAGGCTTCCATTATTACCATAGCAAGTACGTAACTTAGGGATTGAACATTGGACCAAATTTTCCATAATTTCCCACCAGAGTGGTCTTCTGGTCCCACTGAAGGTGAACCCCCCCCCCCCCCCCGCGCCCCAATGATTCCCTGGCAGTGGGTTGAGCAAGCCACGTAAAATGCCATACGTATTGGCAGAACTGGAAGATCCCACCGGCGGCTAATGGTGAACCACTTCAGCTTTCAGAAAAACAGCTGCAGCGGGTGGGGGTTGGAAGGAGAATGGGTGGAAAATCCCACCCATTGTCTTTGTGGATCGACTGCTCAATGAATAAACTCAGTGAGGCTCAAGGGGAAATCCTTAGCATTCATTTCAAGTAAAACTGATTAGTAGCGCCAATTGTACAATTTCCGGTTAGAAGTTTTGTGCAGGAATAGTTTCATGCAGCCAAGGGAGCTTGCAGGCCTGATCACCAGCTGGTGTTAATTTCTCTCAGTTACAGTAGTTGACTTCGGCACACGTGAATGAGGGAAGAGAAAACTCACTCTCAATTGTCACCCCAGGGGTGCCCTGTGACAAACATTGTTGCCTTGCTGCAGAATAAACCCAACTCAAATGAGGGAAATATAAAGCAGTTTTCATCACTTGTCTGTGAGAATCCACAGGCAATGCGGAGCCACAAATACTAAACTTTAATGTGTTTGTTTTTTAAAAACCTGCTTACAATGACTATCTTGTAGAGCTTAATTGCACTTCACATTTGTAGGGAGTGCCCATTTAGATGAGGTGCTAGAGCATGCCCAGTGCTTGTGAAACTATATCCCAGTGCCTTCGGGAGAGAATAGAACAATAGGTGGAGGGAAGCAAGAATGAAAATAATACAATGTTATACACCACAGTTATTGTAAAGAGATTTTGGCTGGGATCCTCCCATTCGCTGCGCTGCTTGCGTCCGGCTGATCGTGAGTCTCCCAGGCTATGTTTTTAGACATAATCAGCCCCACACTGGAAAATGGTGCGTGGCTGATTACCATATGGAGATTGACATTTCACCGGGTCCACTAGTGTCTCCCTCCACCGGGAGAGGTACCCACCAGCGGGGTCTACAACTGGGGCCCATCAACAGGGACAAGGCGTGCTCACCCCACTGGTAGGGGCAGAAGCCATTGATTGAGGGCTCCCCAGGAGGTCAGGGGCAGGGGGGATGAAGCCTGGCACCCTGACACTGGGCAATGCCAAGATGGCAGGGCCAGATGGGGTAGGGCCTACTGCAGCGGGGCCTACTGTGGGCCAATCAGTGGTGGTGGGGGGGACCCGCTGCGCACCCTACAATGGGATTGGTGGGAGAGGGAGGGAGGAGGCGATCGGAGCTGCACATTGCCGGGTGGGGGGAAATCGGGGCTGGTTATGGGGGCGGGAGACTGAGGCTGGCCTGGGTGGGGGGGAGGGGGATCGGGTGGTCCAGCGATTGGGGGGGGAGGGGATCAGGTAGGCCAGCGATGGGGGGGAGGGGGTGGAAGGAGTTGGCAATCGGTAGGCCAGTTGCTTTAGAATCAGTTAGCCGTTACCACCTCCCACCTATCACCCATCGCCCTTCCATGTCAGATGGGACTTTGGCAGCCCCTGTCCTGACCACTGCAGCTGATGGTGTCGCAGGGGCTAAGGAACTGCCGGCCAATTAGATCCCAGATTGAGGGACAGAAATCCAGCCTGAAGCCAATTACCGCTTGTTGGAGCATAAAATTGCTATGGGGCAGAGAGTGTTGGCGGGGATGTGCTCACTGCCAACTCTTCAAACGGGGGCAACGAGAAACTGTGCCACCCTGAAAATCTTGCCCGGGGTCTGTTTGAACTCAGCATGATTTTCAATCGGCCCTGCTGACTTCAGGTTTCCCACTTGTGAGAGTCACACATCCCCTTCCCCCCAACAGCAAAAAGGGAATCTGTCAGAAGTGGAGATGGGACTTGAGCAGTCAGGTCCAACCTGCCATTTCGGAAGGTCTCCAGAGATGGCCTGACTTCCCAAGGACCTGGTCCACTGCCTTTGAAATAAACCTTCCACTATCTGACAAACAGAGCCATGTTTATGAAATGGGCACAACCTTCTTCAAATAATAAGTGTCTTTTCTTTTAATTGCTTGCACATGAAAGAATAATTGGCTTTATGTCAGGAAGTATTACAGCTTGAAAAATATCACTCTGTCGCTTGCTGTAAATGGTGAATGTTTTTTTCATTCTTGTTGTTGACCATGAGTGAAAAGAACACCTTTAAGAAGCCATCACTTAAAGCTGAAATATATGGATGCAAAATACACTTTTACATAGGTCTGCAGTGTACAAAATTTTATTCATGACAGTATGATCATTCAGTATTAGAAGATAATGCAAGAAAAATAATTACTATGTACAACTTTTTTTTTACATTGATGGAAAGAATAATAGATATCCAGAAATAATTACAAGCCAATAAACTGACTGATGAAACTAGAACAGTTTATAACCTTTTATCAAAACTCTGAAATGAGATTACGGCTTTAAAATCAAGTTTTTAAGTTTTAAAATCAAGATTTTTTTGTAATCGGAACTTCATGAAGACGTTTGATATATCCTTTAAATTAAAACATTTGGATTTAGGTGTACACAGCACACTTTCAAAATTTTGTTTCTGGTATGAAACTTGGAGTGTAATAAAGACTGAGGAAGATCGTAATTAACTTCAAGAGAAGCTGTTGGAATGAGCGGACACACAGAACTGAAAGACAGTCTGGTGTGATACACTTTGTTAGGAAGAATGAGGAGACAAAATGATACAATGTGCAGGAAGGGAGAGACCTGGGGGGTTTAGATACAAATCTTTAAAGGTGGCAGGGTAATGCAATTAATAATGCACATGGGATTCTGGGCTTTGTAAATAGATGCAGAGAATGCAAAAGTCGGAAAGTTGTCCTAACCCTATATAAAATATCAGTTCAGCCCCAGTGAAGCATCGTATCCAATTCTGGACACCACATTCTCAGAAGGATGTGAACCCTTTGGCGAGGATACAGATCAGATTTACTGGAATGTTTCCAGGAATGAAGGATTGAAGTTATACAGATACACTAGGGATATGGGCCGGAATTTTATGGTCCCGCCTGCCACAGGAATCGGAGCGGGCGAGGGGCGGACCATGGAAAGGTCTGTTGACCACTGGCAGGATTTTACGGCTTTAGGATGAGTGAGGCCGTAAAATCTCGTCCATTGTCCTGAGAACAGAGAAGGTTAAGAAGAGATATGGTAGAGGTGTTCAAATAATAAAATATTTAAGTAGATTTAAGGTGATTGGCAAATGAATCAGTGGTGTCATGAGAGTCTTGTGTAGGTAGTGATTAGTTGGGATTTGGAATTCAGTGCCTGGTAATGTGGTGGATACTGATTAAATAGCAGCCCTCAAAGGGATAAATACTTGAAGGAGAAGAACATGTAGCGATATGGGAGTAAATTTTCCGGTCCCACCAATCTCAAGGTCTGTTGACTTGGGGAGGGAATAATGTTCACACGAGGCTCCATTGCCACAGCAACAAATAGATACAGAGATGTCGAGGAGCAGAAAGGCTTTGGGAGTTCAGATACACAAATGGAAAAATGCTTATATCGCTGAAAAATCCTATGAGATATGCGTTATTAATAGGCACATACAAATAGAAACTGGTCATCATGATTTTCAAATGATAAACAGCAGCAAAAATGGATGCCTTTTGGAGAGTAACATCATTTATCTGATCGGTGGTGCTGGATTGGTATGTGGAACTTTGTAGGCATTCCGTACAACCACCAAAAACAGACATTCGACAACTTACTTGCACAAGTCACTGAATTGAGGCCTGCAGATAAATTTTGGGCCAGTTTGGGGCAGCCTAGTTGGCAGGTGTGCTGCCGATGCAGCCCTGTTTCTGGTCTCGAAAAGAGAGCCAGACAAATTTTTACTGCATAGAATACAAAAGCAAAGAGGTTAATGCTCTATTGTGACTCATTTTGGAGGCCTTACTTTAGCAAAGATGTCAAGGCTGGCTACGAAAAATGTGTCAAAGTAATTCGCTGAGACAATAACGGGGATGAAAGACTTCAGTTCTAAAGGCAGATGAGAGATACAGCAGCTCTTTTCATTAAAAGAAAGGTTAAAGGGAGGTGCTGGCAAAATCATAAAGGGTTTTGATACGATACGTTGTGACAAAATGTGGAATTGATTTTCCAGCAGAGCCGGTGTCGGGCACAGTGCGTGTGTGAATTGCAAGCCAGCATTTCAAGTCTGTGTGATTTCAATTCTCAAGCCTCATTTAAAATGACCACTCCACTTCCAAAGAGGGTGCAGAGCAATTGCCAGAAGGGGAAGTGATGGTTAGGGAAGGTCTTGGAAAGGGTCTTTCAGGCAGAAAAGGGTGAGTTCAGGGGAGGGAGGCCAAGGTTTTCCTTGCGACAATGTACCCATTCTGCCCTGAGACTCAAAAAGGAACTAAGCTAATTTAGACATTGCAGCACAATGATTCAATTGGTTCAAAGGTGAAAAGGGAGTAAGTGAAGGGATGGGGCAGAATGGTAGCTGAGCTTTAACATGTGCCCACTTCTGATATTAGTTAGACCAGGCGAGATGTACAGGAGCAAAGATGGTCGTGGTCCGACCGCTTGGATGGAACAAAGGCATTTCCCAATGGCAAGAGAGAAACAGTAGAAGGTTGGCCACCAGTGTAGCACTTTCAGACTGGTTGTAAAACAGACTAGGTTGAGTGAATGCTAAAGGGTGGAATCATTCAAAATTTTTACCATATTATAAAAATAAATAAATAAGAAAGTAAGCTGGTGAAGAATTCAGAGGAATTCTGGGAATGGAAATATTTTATAGACTGACAATAAAGCCTATTAACAGTTAATGGAAGAAATTGTTTATTAAAGGGGGAACTGCTGCCACTTTGAGCAGCAACTCAACCTAAAAGAGTCAGGCACCAAGATTAAGTCATGTATGAGCATTGCAGAAGCATCTTGTAATGTACTTTATGTATTTTTTGCAATGGAAACAGTATCATCTAATTATGAGTGATATTGACCCAGATTCTGCAGTGGCAATGGTGGTCATTGTCATTACTCCTCTGAAATGGACAGGAACATCTGGAGTTGGACAGTTTAATAGAGATGCCGCAGTTATTGTCAGTGATTCGGTGCTCCTCCAGAGAGTGTGCAGTTGAAGTCTCTGCAAAATGTGATGAATTCGAAATCATTAACTGATGAGACCTTCCCTTTTTACACTACTAGTCTTGCTGTAGCAGATTTGAAAAAGTTAACCTTGTTGAATGAGGTGTGACTGAGTTTTCAACAGTATATCAAGTTCCTAGTTATTGCTAAACAAGCTCACAGGCCTGGAAAGATAATCGATATGAATGGAATATTAAATTTCTCCATTATGATAAAATTTCACATTTTTAAATCATTTGAAAATATATATATATTTCTACCTTAATGCATGCCCAAATGTTTATTTCATTCTGTAAAATGCTGGTAAAAATTGAAGGATAATTAGTGTACTTGACTTCCTGGTTTGCTGTTGGTGAGAATTCTCCAACATGATTGGGTGCTTGCCCTGCTTAATGACATCAGCAATGTTGGACAGCTGGAGGTGCCCTTAACTAGGCACCAGATTCAAATTAACATTGAGAAAGGTGAAATCCATGCCACAGAAATCACTAGATCTTTGTGGACAACCTTCTTCGAGGTCAGCAACGAGCACCATTCCTTTACCGCTGGCTGCAAAATCTGGGTCCTTCTGCTTCATGGCTATCAACTTAGACAAAAGCTTCCAGTAAGTTAACCAGAAGCAACAGTGTGCCATTAGTTGATTCTATTACTATAGCACAGCCCCAATTCATTTTATTTAATTATCTAGCTATTACATGTAAAAACAAATGTACAGTTAAAATTTGCTAGTTTTGGAATGATTGTTTTAACCTACTTTGTGAACTGGATTACTCAATCTATTTTTGATTTTAGTGGGTTTTTGTGTGTGTGGGGGGGAAAGCAATGATCAGTTTAGTTTTGAGAAACAGCAAAGTGAAATCATATCTGAGGAGTGCTTTCGAGAAACTCAAGTTGCTCCTCAATCAGTCGGAGATTCTCTTCGAGCTCTTTTTGCTTGATTAACAAAGCCTTTTTCAACTGGACAAAGTGCTGACAGTGCTGAAGCTGCTTCTCAGTGAGGTAGTTTGTTAAGATACTGAAGATCACCCGTTCTCGGTGGTCTTGATGTTCCTTCAGTCCTCTGGCGTCTTCGTGCTGGCGGGAGAGCATCCGGTGTCTTTCATTCAATGATTTCTAAACAAAAAATAACCTGTATTAGAACTAGCAAACCTTCCTCACTGGCTGCAGTAAGTCTGAGAATGTGCTATTTTATAAGGGCAGGAACATTATACTATATTTAACTACAAATATTTTTCTGGCTTTAAAGAGTCTTAAAGTTTGATGTCTCATCTAAGAGAAGGCACTGCTGACAATGCAGCACTCCCTCAGTGCTGCAGTGATTCTGATAATTCACCATATTGTTGTCAGATGTTAGATAATGGTTAACTGGCATTTCAGAAAATGATGGGGACTCCACGGATTTTTTTGTTAAAAAAAGTTAATTGACTAGTCACAAGTAAGGCTTACATTAACACTGCAATGAAGTTACTGTGAAATTCCCCTAGTCGCCACACTCTGGCGCCTGTTCGGGTCAATGCACCTAACCGGCACGTCTTTCAGACTGTGGGAGGAAACCGGACCACCCGGAGGAAACCCACGCTGACACGGGGAAAACATGCAAGGTCCACACAGACAGTGACCCAAGCCGGGAATCGAACCCGGGTCCCTGGCATTGTGAGGCAGCAGTGCTAACCACTCTGCCACTGTGCCGCCCTTAGTAACACTGTGGAGGGTTACTAAGGCTTGACAATGTGGTGTTCAGTTTATGATGGAGTTTTCTGGGTCTGGAAGTACCTGGCCAAATACTGGGATGTGGTAACATGAGGTCAGATATGAGAGTATAACGACAACAGGTGATGAATCATTGGACTTTACCATTGTGCAATGATTACCTAGGCTGTAGCAAACGTTTTTTATTTGTTTCTGGGATGTGGGTGCAGCTGGCTGGGCCAGCATTTATTGTCCAACTCTGAGGTCATTTGAGAGTCAACCACATTGTTGTGGATCCGGAGTCACATATAGGCCAAACCAGGTAAGGGCAACAGATATTTTTTCCCTCAAGGACAGAACCAGATGGGTTATTAATGGTTTCATGGCCATTATTAGGCTTTCGATTGCAGTTGTTTATTGAATTCAAATTCCAACGTCTGGTGAGATTCGAACCAGGGTTCCCAGAGCACTTCCCCGGGTCTCTGGATTACTAGTCCAGCAACAATACCACTGTGCCACTGCCTCCCCATTGAGAAGGGGCATCCCAGATTCTTAGACACCTAGACATGGCCAAGCAGTGGGGAGGAGTTCTCAAGGTTTGGCATTACGGAGACTTCCATTCTCTTTAAAAAAAAATGCAATGGCATATTTTATATCCACCTGAACAGGTAGATGTTGTTCTAATGTCTCATTCAAAAGAAAATGTTATCTCTGACTCGAATATTTTGAACATATACCAATATCAGTAATGCTGTAATTTTAACACCAAGGTCAGTCTTGGATATTCTGAGATCTTCAAGTCTCAAATATAGTTTCTTCCTTACACATTATCATTATACAATTCCAGATTCTTTCAACTAAATCCTTTGTCACATTTCTGGCCAATCTGAGACAGGCCAGAAGGACAATGATTGAATTTGAATTTGCTTTGTTGTGCTGCTCATTTAATCTTGTCATTAGATTTTACAACAACCTGCAAAATAAATTTATCATGAAAAGGCTGAATAAAGGACTCATATTTTCCTCAAGCAGCATTTCCAAATGGGGAATGAAGCTCTAATATGCATGAATCAAATCAGCTGATGTGCTCTGAGTATCTCAAGAATGTGCTACTTTAAGGTGACCTTTTTGTACATTATTGCGCTGGAATGTTAATCCCTTCGTGAAGCAGTTGCTGCAACATATTTGAGCTTTTTTCTCCACTAAGATTCAGCATTGTACTGTGCAGCAGACAAGAGGAATCAGCAGACTCAATTGCTCTGATGATGAAATAGCAACTTGTGCTGATTTAGCTTGAGAATCACTCTTAGCTCTTACCAAAACATTTCAGAACAATGACAGTGGTTTCCTCAGACAAGGATAATGAACCATTCTGCTTGATCAAAAAATATCCACATTACTCCTTTTTGTCACTTACATTTTAAAAATAGGCTTTGCAGTTTGAGGTGGTCAGGGCTGAGGCATGTTTGCGGTTCAGCCAGAATGTGCGAGCTTACATGCAGCAGCAAGATTAATTACTTAATATTTTAACAACTGAGGGTGGCACGGTGGGCACAGTGGTTAGCACTGCTGCCTCAAAGTGCCAGGGACCTGGGTTTGAATCCTGGCTTGGGCCACTGTGCAGGGTCTGCACGTTCTCCCCATGTCTGCATGGGTTTCCTCCAGGTGCTCTGGTTTCCTCCCACAGTCCGAAAGGCATGCTGGCAAGGTGAATAAAAGCAAATTACTGCGGATGCTGGAATCTGAAACCGAAAGAGAAAATGCTGGAAAATCTGGCAGCATCTGTAAGGAGAGAAAAGAGTTGACGTTTTGAGTCCAGATGACCCTTTGTCAATGCTGGTTAGGTGCACTGGTCATGCTAAATTCTCCCTCAGTGTAGCAGAACAGGTGCCAGAGTGTGGCAATTAGGGGGTTTTCACAGTAACTTCATTGCAGTGTTGATGTAAGCCTATTTGTGACACTAATAAATAAACTGAGATTCTTCATGTCTGTGCTTGGTTACAACCACGATTGATTTACCTAGGTTTTGTGCCATATGATATTTGACTTATTAACAGCTTTTACACCCTTATCGAAACATTTTATGGTAATATTTGAAATTATATCACACTGCTGAAATAATTCTTATCAAAATTACAAATGACATCCTGTATGACTGTGACAAAGGAAAATAATCCCCTGTTGTCCTTCTTGACCCTGTCTGCAGCTTTTGACATAGTTGATCACGCCACCCTTCTCCCTCCACGGCCTCACCCCTCCCAATCTCTATAATCTTCTCCAATCCAAGACATCTGCACTTGTCTAATTCTGGCTCCTTGAGCGGTGCTGATTGTATTCACTTCACCGATGGTTATGCCTTCAGCTGCCTATGGGTTAAGCTCTGAAATTCCTTCACTACACTGCTCCACCTTTCTACCTTGCTTTTCTCCTTTTTGCTACACTTTAAACCTATAATTTTGACCAAGCTTTTAGTCATCTGACCTAATCTCTCCCTTTGAAGCTTGGTGGCATACTGTTAAATAACGCTCGTGTGATGTGCTTTGGGACATTTTATTATGTTAAAGGCACTACATGAAAGTAAGCTCTTGTTGATCAATCTGCAATTTCTTTTAACAGGCTAAGTGCTATTATCAATTGTGATTTGCATGCATGAAACAATGGAAGCCCTACACTTCCCATATCTACCACATGCTCATCTGCATCATTCTACTGTTTGCTCACATTATTTGAGAGTCTAGAACATTGAGCCTGAAATTATTCCTAATTTAGATACAGCAACAGCCAAACAGTCAATAAACAACAAAAATTCCCTTGAAAACCCCCTTTGGGGCTGCATGTGGCACAGTGGTGAGCACTGCTGCCTCACAGCACCAGGGACCCAGGTTCAATTCCGGCCTCGGGTCCCTGCCTGTGTGGAGTTAGTACATTCTCCCCGTGTCTGTGTGGGTTTCTTCCGGATGCTCCGGTTTCCTCCCACACCCCAAAAATGTGCGGGTTAGGTTGATTGACCATGCTAAATTGCTCCTTGTGTCAGGGGGTTAGCAGGGTAAGTATGAGGGATTACGGGAATAGGGCCTGGGTGGGATTGTTGTTGGTGCAGACTCGATGGGCTGAATTGCCTTCTTCTGCACTGTAGGGATTCTATGATAATTCTATGAAAAATTTGATGTAAAGTTCTTTGTTCTCCGCAATAATCACTTCTGTTTTCCTTTATTCTCGAAATATCAGTGAAAACATACGTTTCAGTTATCTGCTATGTGGTCACAAAGCCAAAGGAGGATTGTTGCAAACCCAGTTAACTGAGTGTGGATGCAGTGTTTGCTGTAAATGATTAGTTAAATTCACTTCAGGCAAAGGCAAATTAAGATGAAAGTTCAGAGTTGTAATAAACACAGATTCCTGCAAATCCATGCCGCCCATCAAATCTCGCAGTCAAGGCACAGCCAATAGAATGTGTAGGTAATTGCCATGAAACCAGCACTTTTTCTATAATGTCCCCTCCCCACAACTGATAAGGTAAAGTGCTTTTCACAGAAGCACAAGATAATTACAAATGAGGAAAACCATTTGGTTCACTTTAATTCGTCCACCCAGAAAGTCTTCCCATTGAAACATCTAATTGTTTCTTAAATACCTAGTTTCCACAAGTCCATCTGGAAATCTATTCCATATATTCATCACTCTTTTGTGTGAAGAAAATTTGTGATACCAATTCTAAATACATCTTTTGTTAGTTTGTCCTGTTTGCACTCTAGAATTTGTATTTTTCTGATGGTTCTGGATATTTGGCCCCTGGGTGGCAGGAATGGAAGGGGAGGGCAGGGGAGAGGGCAGCAGTAACATTGGACAGAGGAGGGTTGGGACAGCTGCCTGATGCAGTCCCGGTGAAGTTTTCCAGTGGTAGCCTGGGTGCAGAGAGTCTATCTGTTCGTTGGATAATTAATGCCCCTATTAGAGGACATTAAGAGGAGCCACTGGTGTCTTGCCAGTGACAGGGCAGACCCTGCTATATGGAGAGGACACCAAGGACGCATCACTGCACCAACCTGAGAGCCATTGAAACCAGGTGCTCCAAGCACCCAGACAGACACTCCATACTCCCAGACACTCCAAGCACCCAGACAGTCACTCCATGCGCCCAGACACTCCAAGCCCCCAGACACTCCAAGCGCCCAGACACTCCAAGCGCCCAGACACTCCAAGAGCCCAGACACTCCAAGAGCCCAGACACTCCAAGAGCCCAGACACTCCAAGAGCCCAGACACTCCAAGCGCCCAGACACTCCAAGCGCCCAGACACTCCATGCGCCTAGACACTCCATGAGCCCAGACAGACACTCCATGTGCCCAGACACTCCATGTGCCCAGACTCTCTATGCGCCCAGACACTCCATGAGCCCAGACACTCCATGTGCCCAGACACTCCAAGAGCCCAGACACTCCAAGAGCCCAGACACTCCAAGAGCCCAGACACTCCAAGAGCCCAGACACTCCAAGAGCCCAGACACTCCAAGAGCCCAGACACTCCAAGCGCCCAGACACTCCATGCGCCTAGACACTCCATGAGCCCAGACAGACACTCCATGTGCCCAGACACTCCATGAGCCCAGACACTCCATGTGCCCAGACACTCCAAGAGCCCAGACACTCCAAGCGCCCAGACAGACACTCCATGCGCCCAGACACTCCATGTGCCCAGACTCTCTATGCGCCCAGACGCTCCATGTGCCCAGACACTCCATGCGCCCAGACACTCCATGTGCCCAGACACTCCATGTGCCCAGACACTCCATGTGCCCAGATGCTCCATGCGCCCAAACACTCCATGCGCCAGACAGAGAAGGGATGGTGGCAGAAAAGGCAACCCCTTCGTCTCCAATGACTCCACCCCCCCCCCCCCCACCCCCCGAACCCCCACCCCACCTGAGGAGCTTCTCTTCAGGTTTGTTAAACCTTTGTGCAGTAGTTTGCTCAGAGAATCATAGAAACCCTGCTGTACAGAAGGAGGCCATTCAGCCCATCGAGTCTGCACCAACAAAAATCCCACTTAGGCGCATTCCGTACCCCCACATATTTACCCCACTAATCCCTCTAACCTACGCATCCCGGGACACTAAGGGGCAAATTAGCATGGGCCAATCCACCTAACCCGCACAGCTTTGGACTGTGGGAGGAAACCGGAGCACCCGGAGGAAACCCACACAGATATGGGGAGAATGTGTAAACTCCACACAGACAGTGACCCAAGCCGGGAATCGAACCCAGGTCCCTGGAGCTATGAGGCAGCAGTGCTAACCACTGTGCTACCATGCTGTTCATGTTCATATTAAATCCCAACTGCCATTTTTCTGCTCACGTGTATATTTTGTCCAATCAATTTGGGAACTTCAGAGTTGCCTGTGCGGAATTCACTGTCCTGATGCCTCTTCACCCCTTTAGATAAGCATCAAAAAATTCCTTTTATATGCTGCCTTCTTATATCCTGAAGATATCCCAAAGGACAATGAATTCATGTTGTGTAGTCAGCTTTTAGTGAGCAATTGCAGGAGCCAGTTTACACACAGCAAGAGCCAATAAATATCAAACTGGTCAATTGATTTAAATTTTGGTTGAAGCAAAATTGTTGGTGTTCTTCTTTGAATATGGTGAAGGGATATTGTACATCTGCACAAACAGGTAGGCCAGGCCTTAATTTTACATTCCACAGAATAATACAGCACTCTCTCAGGGCTGAATATTTCTCAGGGTTCAGAGGCATGTTTTGATGTGCGAATGGCCACACTTAGTGCTTTTCTGAAGGAAATCCGATTTTTCTTTGCATTTCCAACCCTGCGCCCTGAGGTCAGGTTCCCCATTTTAAATGGAGGGCAACATTTGGATTTTCGCCCACACTCTATTTTCATAGAATCATAGAATCCCTTCAGTGCAGAAGAGGCCATTTGGCCCATCGGGTCTGCACCGACTCTCTGACAGAGTTTCTTACCCCTGCCCTATCCCTATAACCATGGTCAATCCCCCTAACCTAGACAACTTTGGACACTAAGGGGCAGTTTATCATGGCCAATCCATCTAACCTGCCCATTTTTGGACACTAAGGGGCAGTTTATCATGGCCAATCCACCTAACCTGCCCATCTTTGGACACTAAGGGGCAGTTTATCATGGTCAATCCCCCTAACCTGCCCTTCTTTGGACTGTGGGAGGAAACTCACACAGACACGGGGAGAACGTGCAAACTCCACACAGTCGTCCGAGGCAGGAATGGAACATGGGTTCCTGGCACTATGAGGCAGCAGTGTTAACCACTCTGCCACCAGGCTGCACCAATTTTTCAGAATTTCATCTGGTAGTGCAAGGTTTTGGAAGCACATTAATAGAAAGTCATGTTTGTCAGTTCATGAGAAAATGGAAAGCTTGCTGAGGAGTCTGGAATATTCTGAAGGGTCAGTGT